>NC_048226.1:20065733-20227323 GCF_002007445.2 Ailuropoda melanoleuca | reverse complement strand
CCAGCTCAACTCAACTCAGGGGACCGGCTGAAAAAGGTGTCCCCTACTCCTCCGCCATCTTAACCTCTCCCCGACAAAAGTTATTTTGATTCTCCTGGCCCCTCCTGAGGACAGCGTTAGTGAGGAAGCTGCAGTAAGGGAGCAGGTGCTGGGACAGGAGGCAGTGGGGAAGGTGACAATGCTGGCTACCCTTGCAGGTTTTTCCTTCTCATCACTTTGCACTGAGGAAAATGCAGTAATGGGAAGTACATGAGAATATGGGAAGGCAAAAGCTTACATTTTATAGTCAGATCACTGAAAAAGGTGCCCCCAGATACAGGAGAAAGCTCAAATACCTGAAACAATTTTGAAAAAGAACAATGTTGTGGAGCTTAAACTACATGATTTAAAGTCTTACCATAAAGCTACAGTGATCGATACAGTGTGGGACTGCTGAAGGGTAGACACACAGATCAATGGACTAGAACAGAGAGCTCAGATACCCTTTTACACAAATGTGACCAACTGTACTCTGACAAAGACACAGTGGCAATTCAGTGGAGAAGGGTAGTCTTTTCCAAAAATGGTGCTGGGAAAATTGGGTACCTATATGTCAAAATATATAAACTTCAAGGTACACCTCACATCATACAAAAACTAACTCAAACTGAATCATACACTTAAATGCAATATATAAAGCTAAAAAACTCTTAGAAGAAAACGTAGAAGGAAACCTTCAGAACCTTGGGTTAGGTAAAGATCCTTAGATATAACACCAAAAGCATGATACCTGTAAGAAAAAAAATATTGACCAACAGGAAGAGAAATAACTGATAAATAAACTTTTATTTAGAGGAAGACGCTGTTAAAAAAAATGAAAAGATAAAGCACAGATCTGAAGGAAACACTTTCAAATCACATATCTGACAAATGACTTGCATCTAGACTATGTAAAGAATTTCCAATTAAACATGCTTGTATAAAATGAAAAAAAGTGCAGACAGTCATTTCTATGTGAAAAGATATACAGATGGCAAATAAGCACATGAAAAGATGCTGGACATCACTGTTTATTAGGGAAAATGCAAATGAAAACCACAATAATATATTACTACATGCACACTTATTAGAATGACAGAACAAAGTAAATGGACTAGCCAAGTGCTGGTAAGAATACAGTGCACCTGGACTGTCACATATGCTAGAGGGAATGCAAAATGGCACAGCCACCCTGAGAAAACAGTTTGGCCATGTCTTATGAAGTTGAGCTTACCTCTGCATATGACCCAGCAATCCTACTCCATGTATTCCATTGAAAGATACTAAAACATATGTCCATACAAAAACCTATAAACAAATGTTTATGGAAGCTTTCCTCATTATCACCTAAATGTAGAAATAATGCAATGTTTTAATGGATAAGGGATAAAGCATCTATGCTACATCCATATGAATGAACAGTGCCCAATGATAAAAAGGAACAAAATTGTTTATATATACAACAGCAGGGATGAGTTTCAAATGTAAATGAAGCCAGTCTCATGAGAGCACATATTGCATGAGTCCACTTAGACGATATTCTGGAAGCAGAAAAACCATAGGGATGGAGAACAGATCATTTGTTCCCAAGGATTAATAGTAGAGCCAAAGTTAGACTACAAAGGGGCAACATAAGAGAATATTATGGTGGTGGTGGTGGTGGTGGTGGTTATATTAATTTGTATACACATTAAAAATCATGGAAATGTATGCCAAAAAGAGGTTAATTTTATTGTAGGTAAATTTTAAAAAATATTTTAAATTCACTGCCATAAACATGAAAATACTCGATAACCCTGAGAAACTCAGGACCTGCAATATCTAATAAGCATTGTAGAATTGCATATTATTTGGGTAACACAGTAAGATACCAACATAACAATATACTTTCCATTTGTTATATAGCCAGGAGCAAAAAATGCTATCTAAATTTTTAATATTTTAGCTTTTAAAATTTAGCTTTATGATTTTAGCTGTCCTCAGGTATTAGGAAAGAGGCATAAACCATCTCAAGGAATTGTCTTGTTGTTCAAGAAAATCAGTGGTTTTCATCTAGTGTGAACACTAGAAAACAGAGTCTCTCCCTCCCAAATTCTCATCTCCAGTTCCACTCATCAACTCTACTCATTTTGGAAGAAGGAAGCAAAGAAAAGTGAGGGCCATATTTTGTTGCATAAGAATAATATGGGCGAGGGAAGTGTTTTAGGGATGGCCTTTGTGGAGAGCTGTCACTTGAGCAGTAGCCTAACAGAAGAGAAGAAGGAAGCCAGGGTAAGACCTTGTGGAAGAGCATGCCAGGGGTAAAAAAACAGTATGCATACAGACCCTAAGGAAGGAAAGCATGCAGATGTACAAGGAAGAGCAGGAAGGTGAGTGTGGCTAGTGTAGAAGGGGAGGGCCCAGAAGGTGGGCAAAGGACAAATCATACATGGCCTTGTAGGGCATGATGAGGAGTTCAGATTAATATTCTGAGTGAGACTAGCCCCTGTGAGGCAATTGTGAACTGTGGAGTGATATGATGTGACTTGGGTTTTTGTAAATTCACCAAGGCACCTGTGTGGCTCACAGACTTAGAGGCCAGACTGGAATTAGGTAGAAAGTATTATGGCTGTGTTGGTCCAGCAAGGGGTTACAGTGGCTTAGACTAGGGAAGTCATGGCGGAGGCAATGAGAAGGAACGGGAATCTGGGTATATCATGAAGGGAGAGCTAACAGGTCTTGCTGATAGAACTGCAGAGAGAGAAAGAGCAGTCAAGGAAGATTGTTTAATGCTTGGTCTGGGCAATGGGGTAAATGGCAATATCAGTTACTAATGTGGAAAAGGGCTGAGAGGAACAGACTTGAGCAGAAAATGAAGATTTGTGCTTGAACATGTTCAATTTGGGATGCCTACAAGACATCCATATAAAGATGGTGACCGGACAGCTGGACACACGAGTCTGCAGGAGCCCAAGAATAAAGTTGAACTAGAGAAAGTATTTAAGGCCACAGGTCTAGCTGAAGTCACAGTAGTGAGAGAACATGGACAGAAAGTAAGACTTGGGACTCTCTCTTTTTCACCCTTCAGGAGGAAAAGCCAGCAGAGAGGCTGAGAGGGGGCAGCCAGTGAAGTAGGGGAGACCTGTGAGACTCTACTGATCTAGAAGCCACATGGAAAGTAAGATGAGCCAAAGATGACTACTGGATTCACGATGTGATGATCACAGGAACCCAGGAAGAGTACCAGAACTGCCAGGCAGGGTGGTGAATACCCTCTGGGTTGCTGTCACAACACATGTCAGTTCCTTTGAGATGGGGTGCAGTGCCCGACCTGGGGCAAGTGGAGTGAGTACAGGACAGTCATGAGACATCCAGCGCTCAGGGTCTGAGCATTCAACAGGCAGGAAACTGGAATCAGGCTGACCAGGAAAATCTCTAGGACCAAGCATAGCCATCCTTCGGGAAAGAGGAGAGGGACAGAGAATGCTGGGTTTCCCAAATACAGGGCACTGGGGTGTGAACAGTTTCACTTGAATATTAAAGGAGATGGTGATCTTGTATGGCTGGACGATTTAAGACACCAGGATAGTTACATTTACAGAGAAGAAAGAGGTATCTTTTTCAAGGGAAAGTTAAATATAAGAAGTTTAGAATACCATGTGACAATGTCAGCTTTAATTAACTTTCAGAATTCAGCACACTGCTAAAAAGATAGACTTTCCTTTCTAATCACACTGAGCCAGTTTTTTATACTTGTCTCATATTTTTTTTTTTTCCCGAAGAGCAAGTTATATCAAGGTACCTACGACCCACAGGAAAAAATTGGCAATATTCTTTTTTATTTTTAAGTTCATCTGCCAAGAACCCAACTGTTAAAGCAGCAGTTCTCTCTAGTTTTCTGTAACTAAATGAGAACATTAGATTCGAGATGTATCTCTCCACTACAACCATACAGAGCACCCCTATCCTTTCTCTTATATAAAAAACGCAGGATGATGACCTGATCCGGTAGAATGAAAATTTGAACAGCCACCTGTGAAGGCAGATTCAAAATGAAATTACGTTAAGAGAGTCACTTAAAATAGAGTCGAAAAGAGGTTAAGGAAGTTGAGCCTATGCACCTCTCCCGTTTCAATTTCCGGAACACCATGAACTTTTTACTTTAATCAGTTGCAACTCCACCACTTCTTGGAACACATCCTTCTACTTTGGACTGAATTAGAGATGATGTAACACCTGTTAGTTTAAAGTCTGCCAGCACCAATCTTAATTCTTTCAAAACAAGTTATGTAACTTGGTGGTTTTTGCCTTTATAAACCTGCACTTCCTGCTAGCAATTTGGGCCACACTTTTGATTTCAGTGGACTTGGTGTCTCTGGGACTGTAATCCCAAAAACCCCAAATACGTACTTTGATTGCTTTACAGCCTCTTCTCGATTGACACACCATTCAAATCAAAACCACACTGAGATACCATCATACACCAGTTAGAATGGCAAAAATTAACAAGGCAGGAAATAACAAATGTTGGTGAGGATGTAGAAAGAGGGAAACCCTCTTACACTGTTGGTAGGAATGTAAGCTGGTACAGCCACTTTGGAAAACGGTTATGGAGGCTCCTCAAAAAGTTAAAAATAGAGCTACCCTATGACCCAGAAATTGCACTACTGTGTATTTATCCCAAAGATACAAATGTAGTGGAAAGAAGGAGCACATGCACCCTAATGTTCATAGCAGCAATGTTCACACTAGCCAAACTGTGGAAGGAGCTGAGATGTCCTTCAACAGATGAATGGATAAAGAAAATGTGGTCCATATATACAATGGGATATTACTCAGCCATCAGAAAGGATGAATACCCACTATTTGCATCGACATGGATGGAAGTGGAGTGTATTATGCTAAGTGAAATAAGTCAAGCAGAGAAAGACAATTATCATATGGTTTCACTTATTTGTGGAACATAAGGAATAGCATGGAAGACCATAGGGGAAAGGAGGGAAAACTGAAGGGAGGTAAATCAGAGAGGGAGACGAACCATGAGAGACTATGGACCCCGGGAAACAAACTGAGGGTTTCAGAAGAGAGAGGGGTAGGGGGATGGAGTAGCCAGGTGATGGGTATTAAGGAGGGCACGTGTTGTGATGTGCACTGGGTGTTACATGCAACTAATGAATCATGAAACACCACATCAAAAACTAATGATGTACTGTAGGGTGGCTAACTGAGCATAATAAAAAATAAATTAATTAAATAAATAAATTTTTAAAAATAATTTGGGAAAAAAATTTGATTTAATGTTATTTTTCAGCTACCATATCAAATACTCAAAGTCTACTCGAATTTTTAAATAATCTGAACATACTGATCACTCTCATTACCTTTTATGAGAATTATCACTTGACAGAAAAAAAATTAAGAATAATGTGCTGGGTGGTTTGTAGATCAGACATTTAGACACAGATTCTTCCCACTGGTGTTTATAATCCAGCTGCAGAATTGGATGAAATATAAATACAGAAAAAAAATCAAAGGGAGAAATAAAATTTAGAAAAACAAAAACAATTTCCCTATTGCTAAAGACTGAATCGTGTCCTCCTAAAATTCTTATGTTGAAGTTCTAACCCCCCAATGTGACCGTATCTGAAGGTAGGCTTTTAGGAGATCATTAAGGTTAGATGAGTCATAAAGGCAATTTTCTAACCTGATAGGACTGGTGGTCTTTACAGGAAAGAGAGAGAGAGATCACTCTTTCTCTATATGTGTACACCAAAGAATGGCCATGGAGGGACCCAACAAGAAGCCAGCCATCTACAAGAAAGGAAGCAGTACCCAACCAGAACTTAGGGAAAATAAATTTCAGTTGTTAAGCCACCCAGTCTATGGTATTTTGTTATGGCAGCCCAAGCTGATACCTTACACTAAGAAGATTTTACTTTTATTTACTTTTATTTTTTACTTTTTTATTTTGGAAGAGCAACAGTATGTTGGATTAAATATCAACTAATAAGCAATAATGTTTTCACATACTTCTATTATTTTTTCTGGAAGGCAAACAGATGAAAAGTAAATTTCTTCCTTCAAGATTCTTACCTACAGAACACATCTTTCATACACTGCCTCCCCAACAATTTCCCGTAACAGGCATATGGCTACTTTTGATGCTTGTTTGAAAGTGTGGGGACTTGTTGGGGTGCCTGGGCAATGCAGTTGGTTAAGGGTTCAACTCTTGGTGTCAGCTCAGGTCGTGATTTCAGGGTCATGAGATCGAGCCCTGCATTGGACTCTGTGCTTAGTGTGGCGTCTGCTTGAGATTCTCTCTCCCTCTGTCCCTCCCGCTTGTGCTCTCTGTCTTTCTGTAAAATACATAAACAAACCTTTAAAAAAAAGTGTGGGGACTTGTCTTGGTACTTTCGTTAAAGATGGCAAAGATTGGTCACAAGCAAAGCAGAGAGCTCTTCAAAACTCACTGTAAAGATCGATGACCTAACCCCAGGCAACAGAGCATCCTTCAAAGAGCATGGCCTCAGGGGCCACGTGGCCATGGCCGTGAATCCAGCTACTGCCCCTCACTAGCTGGATGATCCTGTGCAATCACCTCATTTCTCTAGGACCCCCTCTTTCTTCATCAGTAACACAAAGATCAGAGCCTCCTGCAGCTCAGTGGGAAGGGTGAAAGACTGACGTTCGTAAAGCAGCAGGGGAAGTTCCTGGCACCTAAGAGAAAGCTATTTTTAAATGATTGAATTGCGGTAGAAGAAATATACTCAGAAGTCATTAATTTGAGAGTAGTAACAGTGATAGTGCCCAGAGTAATTTCTTTAAAAGATATTTTCAGTTCATATAACCCTGATGTCTGCTCACATGCTGTGCGTTCCCAACACTGTCACAGTAACTGGTTTCCACGCAGTAAGATTCCCTCATTTGCTTTCACGCATAGGCAGCATCTTGCAAAAAAACTTCAGGCTCCAGACCAGGACTCTCTGGATGCAAATCAAGGAGATGTTGCTTGACTTCTCTCTGTGCCTCAGTTTCCTTGTCTATAAACATGTTTAATAGTAATGCCTATCACAAAGGACAATTGTAAAGATTAAAAGAGTGATATATGTTGAGCCCACAGCATAACTGCTGGCACTCAGCAACACTCCATAAATGTCCACCCTGGCCCCAGTGGGTGATGGAGTGGGAGGCTGGGAGCTCAAATACCCGTGTGAGGCAAGACCCTAGGCCCCTCTTCTGGCTCCTCATGAAATGCACAGGACAAACATTTTAAGAAATTCGCCAACACAATCCAAAAAAGGGCAGAAATGGGTTCAATACTATATCTGAACTGGAGAGGGACCTCGGAGATCGAAATAAGGGAAGAAATAGGAAATTCCAAAGGCGTTTGATTCCTATCCCACCCTCACTTTCAAAATGTCATCATGAGTACAGAAAGTAAATCGAGTCCTGAGCATTCTCAGTAACACCTGCAAGTCCCAAGTGACACTAGCAGCACTCCAACCCACCTGCAGTGTGATCTAGCTTCAAGCTTACGCACTCCCTGCTTGCCTACCTAAGTCCCTTGATCTGTCAAAGAACTAACCTACTTTCCTGGAGATTTGAAGACTACTGGCCTTGGGGAGGGAAGGGCTGGACTTTTGCAGAAGATAAGACCTGACTACATTCAAAAACAGCTCCCACTGAGGCCAGCAGGTCTGTTCAGGGTCATGTTGAGAGATGACTCACCGCCTGGGCACCTGCTCTCCTGCACACAGCCCCTCTCCCTTTTCCCATGCCTTCCCCCTTAAAGGCCTCCAGCCTCCCCTACACAGGGAAGATGGTCTTTGAGACATTAGTCCACTATCTTCCCAGGTGGTCAGCTGCCGGAATAAAGCAAGCTTTCTTTTCCCACCATCACATGTCTCCCAAGTGATTGACTTTCAAGTGGGGAGCAGCTGAACTTGAGTCCAGAACTGGTTCTCTGTCCGGGACCAGTGTGAACGGAGTTGGGGGTGGGCGGCTCTAGGAAATACTGTTTTAAAATCCCTTTGGAATAGAAATTCATATAGTGCAGCTCATGGCTCAACCAAGGAAAAGAGAGCCAAGATTGAAGGGATGGGCCAATGTTCACAGGAGTGGGACCCCCCCCCCCGGGCTCAGCCAAGGGGACTTTTGATGGGGTTTCAGAAGGAAACGCAAGACTCCAGGTCCTTTGCAAGGACAGCACTCAGCCTGCAGGGGCTTTCCCCATTCTCTTCTGGAGGCTCGAAAAAAGGCTGGCAGGCAACATCTACCTCTGACAGGGGACAATGCACTGGGGTGAAGGCTATGGGAGAAAGTCACACACATGGGAGCCAAGGAACACAGGGACAGAGCCAGTGACATCGCACATGAGTGAGACAGAGTGTGGGCAGGTGCGTGTACAAACAAACATCTACAACTACAGCAGGCAAGTTAACAAACAGAGGCAGGAGGACTGAGAAAACAGAGCCTGACAACCAGGAAGAAAACATAAACCAAGAAACAGAAGCTCCCCACAAGTACTTCGTGGAACCTAAGATCCTAATAAGAATATAAATCCAACACCAGAAGCACTCGAGGTGATAAACGGAGAGAGTACGATTACAGGACACTGGAGACAGAACTGAGGAAACCAATTACAAAGTGAGAATTAAACCCTCACCATGGCATATCTAACAAATAATTTGAAAACAGCAAGGAACAGAGTAGACATGAGTGAAAATCACAGTACTGGCACGGGGGAAAGCACGAGATCGCCACAGTAATTTCATGGAGGAGGAAAGTGATATGTGATTAATTACAACGAAGGGGATCTGAATGGCAGCAGCTGGGAGGGTTTTTTTTTTTCCTTAACTCTAGAAACCAATGTGTCTTACCATGAAGGAGCACTGGTTTGAAGTTTAGAATTAACTTCAATCTTGCCTCACTGTATCTTCTGTTAATGTCAAATAAAAACAATTGTTTAAAACACACATATTGGGGCACCTGGGTGGGCTCGGTCAGCTAAGCATCTGCCTTCAGCTCAGGTCATGATCCCAGAGTCCTGGGATTGAGTCCCGTGTCCGGCTCCCTACTCAGCGGGGAGTCTGCCTCTCCCTCTGCCCCTCACCCCACTCATGCTCATTCTCTCTCTCTCAAATAAATAAAACCTTTAAAAAAAATTAACACACATAGTGTTACTCCCTTGTAGCTTGTGTCTTTTATCACTATATGCATGGAGAGATTTCTGAATTTATGGCCACCTAATATGAAAAATAGATCATTTCTGGATGGTATAACTTTGCTAATTTATTGCTTTTGCTATTGTACTTTTCTGTGTGGCGTAGTTTGTTAGAAATATGCATTATTTTTGTTCTTAAAAAATATAATCATTACTGTAAAAGGAAGAAAACCCATTCAACATTCCTTTGATAAATATATTTACATATACATATATGCACATACATACTACAGATACATTTTGCTTTAGGCATTGAAGGTACAAGTCAGACCAAGATCTTGCCCGGTTGTAGGTAAAATCAGGGAAGGTTGCAGATTCAGGAAGACAAAGATTAATCCAAACGCAGCTCATTCCAGAAATGTAAGAGAGTGATTTCACAGTAGGAAATACAGTTCCTCATGTTAAGAGAGCTAAGGAGAAAAATCATAGGACCATCTCTAGGATACAACAAAAATATGCAAACAATTCAGCATCCTTTCATATGAAAAAAAACTAAAAAAAAAACAGGAATTGTGGGAGATGATAGAGTCACGCCCCAACATAATAGAAAACATACAAATTACAAAGTATACTTTACATCTCAAAAGCCAGCATATGAATATACAGAAGATAATTAGAGGCTTCTCTGCTAAAATCTGCAATAGGAAAAGGGTACCTGACATGCCCACTACTTTTTAACACAGAGTTCAAGGGATTAGCCCATTAATAAGATAAGAAAAATAAACTGGAGCCATAAAATTTGTGAAAGAAGATATTAAAATATCTTTATTTGCAGAGCATGTGATTATATATGTGGACAACTAAAAGAATCCACGTAGAAGAATCCATGCAAAACGCACACAAAGAAAGTTCAGTTAAAAAAAAAAACCAGGTTGTAAAATAAATACACAAAAATCAATAATGTTCATTCACCCCAAAGACAACAGTCAGGAAATATAATAGAGGGAAAGACCACATTTACAGTAGTAAAATAAATAAAGAAGTACCGTCACTGTCAACTTGACAAGAAATGTCTAAAACCTACATAAAGAAAATTGCAAAACACTCAGCATGAAAGACTATGGACTCTGAGAAACAAACTGAGGGCTTCAGAGGGGAGGGGGGTGGGGGAATGGGATAGGCTGGTGATGGGTAGTAAGGAGGGCATGTATTGCATGGTGCACTGGGTGTTATACGCAACTAATGAATCATCGAACTTTACGTCGGAAACCAGGGATGTACTGTATGGTGACTAACATAATATAATAAAAAAATATTATTATAAAAAAAAGAAAAAGAAAAAAGTACTTTGAATAAATGAAAAGATGTGCTGTGTTCTTGGATAAGAAGAGTCAACAGCAGAGATGTCAGTTTTCCCAAAGTTAATCTATAAATTTAATACCGTATCAATAAAAACATCCCATCATTGTTTCCCAGAAGCCAGGCAAATTGATTATACAGTTCATTTGGAAGAACAACCAAGCAAGAATCGCTAAAGAAACCTTAGAAACGAATCAATGAGAAAGGCTAACCTACCAGATACGTTAAAATGCATTATAAAGCCTCTATTATCAACACCGGCATAGTACTGGTGTACAAATTGACAGACCAATGGAATAGAACTGAGATATCTAGAAACACACCTGTCTATGGGAATCTAGGGTGTGATAAAGGTGTCGTTTAAAATGACTAGGGGTAAAATGGACTTTCAAATAAGTAGTATTGATATAACCAGACAGTTGTATAGAAAAGGGAAAATACATATCTGTTTCACACAAATGATATCAGGATTAATTCTAAATTGATCAGCCGCTTAAATGGAAAAGTCAAGAGAGAGGGAGGAAAGAAGAGGGAGCTTCTATTTAAGGTTTAGAAAAAAATAAGGAGTTCATCTATAAGCTACAACTTGAGAAATACTTCCTAAAAATCCAAAGCAGTGAGGGAAAAGAATAAGAAATTTAACTGTATAAAAATTAAAGTCTTTACATATAAAAAGCCCATTAGAACTAAATAAAAAAGACAAATGATAAATTAGGGGAGAGGATGTAACTTGTATCACAGACAAGGGTTAAGATCCCTCACACAACCACCTGCAGTACTATGCAGCTGTAGAAAGCGTGAGAAATATGTCCATATAATGCTACAGACTTATCCCCAGGATATATCATTAAGTTACAAACCAAGAGCTAAGACGGTGTTTCTAGTATGCAAATATACATGCCGGATGTGTAGAGTACACACATGCTTATAATTTTTAGATGAAAGTATAAAGCAAATACCCATAAGACTGGTTGCTATGGGGGTGGAGGTGAGGTGGTGGGGGCTGCGAGAGGAAAGAAATAGAAACTGGATAAAGGGGACAGGAAGACAACTAGAATTCTCCAAAATCCTTTCCTGTATAGATCAGACTTTGTAACAGTAAATGTTCTGTATGATCATGACACAAAATTAAATCAAAACTTAAAAAAATAAACCCCTAAAATCAAAAGCAAAAGGAAATAAATCAGTATATTGGATTGGTGGCTCAACCACAGAGAGCGGTTTTAAAGTGGCCTTAAAATAAGTAATTTCACTGTATCTCTCTAGTGGCATACACCCTAAGGGATAACAAGGGCTACGTGGGCTTTAGCGGCCCCCTCATCAGGTCCAGCAAAACAATAAAATAAAATAAAAGAGAAAGAGACTTAAGAGACACAGAGAGAAATCTGAACATGGGATATTTTATGATAAAACAAATTACTAATATTTATTAGCTGTGGTAATGGCTTTGTGACTTAATCATTTTGTAAAAGGAACCCTTTTCCTTCAAAGATGCATACTTCATTCAGTATTTCGAAATGAAATAATACGATGTCTCAGATTTGCTTTAATAATCCAGGGGACAAACGGTGGAAGCTATGAGTAAAACAAGAATGGCCAGAGGTTGTCATAGCTGACTGATGGGTGCATAAAGTCCGATACATTATTTTCTTTACCTTTGCACGTATTTGAAATTCTCCACAATTAAAAGTAAAAAGAAAAAAAAAAGATGCAGGTTCAGATCCTAGCTCTTAGTCATGTAACCAGATTTTAAAATCTTCCGATGTTTAGGCAACCTCAGTTCCTTCATTTTTAAAAAAGGACACAAACCCCAAAGTCATAAGGCAAATTAATGGTATAATAAAGGTCTGTCATGTAGCAGGACTAAACAAAGGCTGGTTATTTTTCATGTTTACATGAAGATAAAACAAATAAATATGTAAGTACGACTCTGCCAAATTACTGAAAGTATTTCATTAAACACAAAATCAAAGTAATATTGCAAAAGAACCTTTAAAAGAGAAATAAAGAGTTACACTATTTCGGTTTGACAACTACACAAAACAGCCCCCTTTTTTTGTCTGTTCTTTTTTTCCTAGAATAGAATTAAATTGATGCCTGAAGGTATACTCAATATTGCCAAACTCAAATCCCAGGTACATACAGTGGAGTTATTCTAAGTAACTAGTCCAAAAACTACATAGAGCTATTGCCATAAATGATATTTAATGTGTGGGACCACAGCTGCCATGCTAAGTCTGCTATTCCTAAAACTTCACTGACATATTTTTGCCTATTGTCTCACAAAAAAACACAGTAATCAGATTAGGTTAATTATAAAGCCACAGGCAAAATATTGCTCTTTTTAAAAATACCCTGGTAAATACAATAATTTAAAATGAGGAAATATTTTAATAAAAATAGGCAGGGACAGACCTCAGAGCATTAAGGAACTAGATCTGTACACTCTAGGGATTCACATTCAAAGACTCAATCAAATTTAAATTCATCACTTATGCAAAAGAGAACACGAATCTCCCATTAAAATGATCATAACTGGTGGTTTGTTAAAACGCTTAAATGCATTAGGTATACCAGAGGAAAATTCAATATTATATAATTCCAACAATGCTTCTGTACTAACCCCAGAAAACATGGGGTTTGACCGTAAAGCAATGGGAGATGCTACAGGCCCATACAAAATTTGTCTCACCGATTTAGAGACCAACCCACTCAAAGAGACAGAAAATGTCACAGCGGCAAAATCCAAAAAAGCCACACATGGGTCCAGAAAAGACATATGTGGGATGGAGAGAAGAATCTTCAGCACAAATCCACAGAAAAAGATGTGAGGTTGAGGTCAGCTGAATACACTGGGGATGGAACCAGGCATTGTCTCAGGATGATGCCCTGGGCGTGGCTTTTTCACTGTGGCAGTGCAAGTGATTCTGGAACCACATGGATTCACTAAACAGCTGGCTTCTTTTGAAAAGGAGTACTAGCTGAGTTTACTGAAGGCCCACCCAAACTTGGCCCTTCCAGTTAACAAGCAACTCCTGATTGGAGGTGTAAATGTTCTTGTTTCTAGACAGTTGTCCGTATGATGATGGCAAATTCTCAACCACACATCATTTTGTTTTCCTATCAGCTGGCTTAGTGAAACAGAGGCAAATGTAAAGATTAGGTGGAAACCAAAGTCCGCGAATGGAATGTTCTCCTTCTTCAGGAACATCTACCATCCTACAGTGCTTTCCTCTATAAAACTGTTACCTAAGAGAAGCCAACTTGCTAAAAATCGCCTGTAAAACTAAATCTTAAAATTTAACTGTATGCCACCTGAAGTACCTATTCAATTTTTTTTTAAGCTATGGGAAGTAAGAATACCTCATTTCTACATCTGTGCCACATTCTCAAACTGAGCGAGAGCTCTACAAGGAGGTGCCAGAAAGCGTCGCATTGCTCCCGTGGACAATGAAGACACTTGAAAATAGTAACAACCGCCTACCTGTTCTTTCATTTCATATGAATGGAAACATGAGGTTGTGTGAGGTTTTCTCCAATTCTCAGACACCAACAGGGTGTCTAAGAATTCAAGTTCATTCTTACACTAACCACAGTGCAGACTCTATAGGTTAAGGACTCAGTCCTACACCACTGCCCCTACTTCAGAAGCTAGGCACAAGTCCTGGGGCCACCTGGACTTCTGGCCAGCTGGCTATAAATCAGAGGTTCCCATAGCCCTGTCCCCAGGTTCAACAATTTGCTAGGATGGCTCACAGAACCAGGAAGACACTAGTTATGTTTACTGCTTCATGATAAAGGATAAAACTCAGAACAGCTAAATGGAAGAAATTCATAGGGCAAGTTTGGGAAGGGGGCCAGGAGGGGTAGGGAATGCAGAACTTCCATGCCCTCTGCAGGCATACCACCTTCCCAGCATTTCCACATGTTCACCAAACCAGAAGCTTTCCAAATCCCATTATTTAGGGGTTTTAAATGAAGGCACAATTGATTCAGTCATTGGTCTCTGGTGATTGAACTCAATCTCCAAATCCTCTGCTGTCCCAGGAGTTGGGGGAGGCTGGGGCTGAAAGTTCCAATCCTCTAATAACATCTTGGCGTTTCTGGAGACCACCCCCACTCCTGAAGCTATCTAGAGGCCCCCAGCCAAAAATTGTCCCATCAGCATTCAAAAGATACTCTTGACACTCAGGGAATTGAAAGGGTTTTTAGGTACTCAGTGCCAGGAATCAGAAACAAAGAAGAAATACATACATTGATTGTACTACAAAGACCTTCTAAGTTCTATTAACACACAGATTTTTTCATTACAGACTAGTAAAAAAGAGTCTGGGAAAGCCTGAGTTAGACCCCTAATTTAAAGACCAACTAGTTATTTTGAACAAGCAGCTCAGACAGCCCTAGTTTCCTCTGCAGTAACACAAGGATGTTTAGATTGAATGAACTATAAGATTGCCAATTGTTGAAAAACTCTCTGAATCCCCAACTATCCAAACTAATTACTGCCATCCATTAGACAGTGGAACATGAATTCTCTTGCACTAATTCACCTGTACCCACAAACAAACCACTGGTAAGGAATTCATTTGGAGTAACAAAGTTCTCTTTAATTATCTAAACAGAGATGTCCAATTTCAGCTCTGACATGTGAAGAGCTTGAAAGTCATCACTCTCATCCTTAACAACAAGAAAAAAAAATTGAAGATCTAAAACTTTTCTTAGGCCCCTTGAGAAGCTAAGGTTTCAAGACAAACTGCAACCCAGAAATATGAAGGTATAGCTGGAACCAGAGAGTCACAGAGAAGATCTGCTCACCTGGAGAAGCTGCTGGAGCCATAAATGGGTAGGAACACTTAAAATGTCAATGATGACAAATTGTTGGAGGTCAAGTATGAACTAGCTTGAAAATGGGGTCACATTCTTTGAGGACCCCCACATTTTTGTGTGTTTTACCTCCAAGAACACTACCAGGTTCTCATGGTGTATAACCTAGAAAGATCCCTTGATGGCAGCGGCAGGGGGAGAGAGAGACTAATCCCTCAGAAAGTCTACTAATCATAGTGAGATATGAACAGAACCTTCTCTATAAGAAAGGCCCACTCTCAGGGGTAAAAAGATTTTACTAGAGTCTTATTCCACCTGTGGGAAGGGCATTTCCTGACTCCCTGCCCCTCTAGCATCCTGTTTCACCTAAAGGATGATTAAAAGTCTAAGAAACATTTAGGAAGGCCACAGCACAGGGACACTGGCCCACTAGGACCCTGAAATTATTGAATGTTTCCCCCACATAAACCTTCCCACCATATGAGCAGGGTTCCAGTATAATTACAATGGATTACAGCTAAAAGAGCTGCAAGACACGAAGAATGTGTTTTCTAGGAAAATCCGAAGAAAACAGATGAGACAAATAAAGGAAAATAGATGAATTTGAGACCTCCAGGACCTCCAGAAAGAGCAAACATTAAACAGGGCCCAACTCCCAGCCATAGGAAGATAAAATCTCACTTAAGGTCTACTTACCTCAGTTTTTATTACCCAATGCAACACATTGAGCTTTCAACAAAAAATTACATAGAATGTTAAAAGACAAGAAAAAAACACAGTCTGAAGAGACAGAGAAAATAACAGAATCATATTCTGAAATGGGAGACATTCTGAAATTATTAGATGGGCTATTTAAAATAGCTATGACTAATATGCTAAGGGCTCCAGTGGAAAAAGTGGACAACATGCAAGAACAGGTGAGTAATGTAAGCAGAGAGATGGAACTCTGAGAAAGTATCAAAGGAAATACTAGAAACCAAACACACTGTAACAGGAATAGAGAATGCCTTTGATGGACTTGTTAGTAGTCTGGACACAGCTGAGGAAAGAATTAGTGAGCCTGAAGATAGGTCAATAGAAACGTCCCAAACTGAAGTGAAAAAACAAAACCCCTGTCCAACTCCCCCCCAAACAAAAACAACAGCAACAACAAAAACCACAGAAAACAGAAAATCCAAGAACCATGGGACAATTTCAAAAGGTAGAATATATGCAGAATACCAAAAGGAGAATAGAGAAAGAAACACAAAAATCATCTAAAGTAATAGTGACTAAGAACTTTCAAATTTAAAGTCCGACCCCGAACCACAAATAAAGAAAGCTCAGAGAACACCAAGCAGGATAAATACCAAAAAATCTATACTGAGTCATATCATAATGAAACTGCAGAAAAACCAAAAAGAGAGAAAATTTTGAAAGAAGCCAGAGGAAAAATAACTCTGTACCTAAAGAGGAACAAAGATGAGAATTACAACGCACTTCCTATCAGGAAAACAAGCACGAACAGAATGAATATTTCAAGTGGTTTAAAAAAAAAACAAAACAAAACCCCAAAACCACACACACAAAAACAAAAACAAAAACACCATCCTGAATTCTACATCCAGCAAAATTATCCTTCAAAACTGAAGAAGAAATAAAGACTTAGTCTCTGAGAAACAAAAATGGAGAAAATTATCACCAGCAGACATGCCCTAAAAAAAATGTCAAAAAAAAAAAAACTTCTTTAGAGAGAAGGAAAATGAAATAGGTCAGCAACTTGGAGTTACACAAAGAACAGAAGAACACTGAAGAAGGAATAAATGAAGGTAAAAGAAATTATTTTATTTTTCATATTCTTAATTGATCAAAAGGTAACTCCTTAAATAACAGTAACAATGTGGTGGGTAACAATGTGGCGCTTGAATACATGCAATGGCTGACAGCAGCATCATAAAGGATGGGACAGAGAAATTGGGAACACTGTTAATAAAATACCTATGCTACATGTGAATCAGTATAGTGTTATTTGAAGGTGAGTATAGGTTAGTTAAAAATGGTTATTGAAAAGTCTAGGGCAATCACTACAACAAAACTGTGGAAGAAGTATAATTAAGGTGCTAAAAGGGGAGATAAATCAGAACCACAAAAACATTCTCAATTAAAACCATAAGGAAAAAAACCCACAAAGAATAAAAATATTATAATGTACCAACATGCTAGATATGTCTTATCTTAGTTAGATATGTATTTAACTATATTAATCCAATTATATCAGTAATCACTTTAAATGTGGATGACCCAAATACCCCAATTAAAAGACAGAGACCATCAGAGTAGATTAAAGAGTCAACTATATGTTGTCTATGAAAACCCCGCTCTCACGTTAAATGTAAAGACTCAGGTTAAAAGAAAAACGATGGAGAAATTTATATCATGTTATGGTAATAAAAAGAAAGCTAGAGTGTCAATAATAATTTCTGAGAAAATAGACTTAAGAACAGGGAAAATTATCAGGAAAAAAGAGGGGCATTACATAATGAGCCACAGGTGAATTCTGCAAGAAGACTTCACCATCTTTAATGCGTCTTCACCTGACACCACAGTGTCAGAATATATGAGGCAAAAACTGATAGAACAGGGGCACCTGGTTGGCACAGCGGTTAAGTGTCTGCCTTTGGCTCAGGGCGTGATCCCGGCGTTATGGGATCGAGCCCCACATCAGGCTCCTGTGCTATGAGCCTGCTTCTTCCTCTCCCACTCCCCCTGCTTGTGTTCTCTCTCTCTCCGGCTGTCTCTATCTCTGTCGAATGAATAAATAAATAAAATCTTTAAAAAAAAAAAACTGATAGAACAGAGAGAAGAAACAGACAAACTCACTATTGTGGTTGAAGACCTCTTTTAGTAATCGATAAAACAAGCCAACAGAAAGTCCGTAAGGATGCAGTTGAACTGAAAAGCACTAACAATCAATTTTATCTGTGACATCTATAGACAACTTCACCCAATGACAACAAAATGCAGATTCTTTTTTAAAATTTTTTATTTAAATCAATTAAATTAATATATACTATATTACTAGTTTCAGAGGTAGAATTTACTGATTCATCAGCTGCATGTAACTCCCAGGGCTCATTACTTCAAGTGCCCTCCTTAATGCCTATCACCCAGTTACCCATCCCCCCACCTGGCTCTCCTCCAGCAGCCCTGTTTGTTTCCTATAGTTAAAAGTCTCTTATGATTTGCTTCCCTGTTTTTGTCTTATTTTATTTTCCTTCTCTTCCCCATGTTCATCTGTTTTGTTTCTTAAACTCCAGATATGAGTGAAATCATACGGTATTTGACTTTCTCTGACTGACTTATTTCACTTAGCATAATACCCTCTGGTTCCATCCACATAGTCACAAATGTCCAGATTTCATTCTTTTTGGTGGCTGAGTACCATTCCATTGTCTATACACCCCACATCTTCTTACCCATTGATCTGTCAATGGACATCTGGGCTCTTTCCATATTTTGGCTATTGTAGACATTGCTGCTATAAACATTGGGTGCATACATCCCTTTGAATCACTGTTTGTATCCTTTGAATAAATACCTAGCAGTGCAATTGCTGGGTTGTAGGGCAACTTTATTTTTAACTTTTTGAGGAAGATTCATACTGTTTTCCAGAGTGGCTGCACCAGTCTGCACCCACCAACAGAAAATACACATTCTTTTTAAGCTCACATGGAACATCCATCAAGAAAGGCCACACTGCTGGCTAAAGATAACACCTTGACAAATTTAGAAGGATAGAAATCATACAAAGTATGTCCTCAGATCACAATGGAATTAAACTAAAATCAGTAACAGAAAAATAGCTAAAAATTTATCAAATATACAGGTTTTTAAAAACACAATTCTAAATATTATATGGTTTAAAGAAGTCTTAAATCCTGTCATTTGCAACAACATGGGTGGACCTAGAGAGTATTATGCTAAGTGAAATACATCAGACAGAACAAGAAAAATACCATGATTTCACCTATCTGTGGAATCCAAAAAGAAATGAACAAACAGAAAAATAGACATAGAGTCATAAATACATGGGATAGACTGGTACCTGCCAGAAGAAAGGGAGATGGGGGATGGGTGAAACAAATAAAGGGGATTAAGAGGCACAAACTTCCAGTTATAAAATAAATGAGTCACAGGGATGAGAAGTACAACATAGGGAACATAGAAATATTGTAATAACATTATATAGTGACAGATGGTAACTACGCTTACTGTCGTGGGTATTTTGTAATGTACAGAATTATTGAATCAAGATGTTGTACACCTGAAACTAATATAACATTCTCTGTCAACTACAATGAAAAGTCTCAATTGAAATGAAAATATATTTTGAAATAAACAAAAATGAAAATACAATTCATCAAAATTTGTCTATGTGAAGTTAAAGCAGTATTTATGGGAAATTTATAGCATTAAGTGACTATATTAGAAAAGAATGACCTAAAATCAATAATCTAAAATTACACCTTAAGAAATTGGAGAAAAGAGCATTTGAGCCTAAAGTACACAAAAGAAAAGAAATAATAAAAATTAGGGTATAAATCAATGAAATTGAAAATAGGAAAACAATAGAGAAAACAGTCTGACTAAAAGAGAGAGAAGACAAAAATTACTAATATCAGAAATAAATTAGGGGTCATCACTACTGATCCCATGAATATTAAACAATAACTAAAGGAATACTATGAACAATTGTATACTCACAAATTTGACAACTTTGATGAAATTGACCAGTTACTTTAAAAACACAAATTACCAAAACTCATACAAGAAGAAATAGACCAACCTGAACAGGCTTGTACCTACTAAACAAATTGAATCAATAATTAATAACCTTACCAAGCAAAAAGCACCAGGCCAGATGACTGCACCAGTGAATCCTACCAAACATTTAAGAAAGAAATTATATCAATTTTCTGTAATCCCTTCCACAAAACAGAAGCAGAGAAAATACTTCCTTTCAGATTCTATGAGAATTCTATGAGACCACCATTATCCTAATAACAACACCACATAAACACAGTGAAGAAAGAAAGAAAGCAGGTCCACATCACTCATGAACGTAAGTGCAAAAATTCTCACCAAAATATTGGCAAATTGAATTCAACAAAACAAACTGAGGACTACAGAGGGGAGGTGGGTGGGGGAATGGTATAGACTGGTGATGGGATTAAGGAGGGCACGTATTGCATGTTGCACTGGGTGTTATACGCAAGTAATGAATCATGGAACTTTACATCAAAAACTAGGGATGTACTGTATGGTGACTAACATAATATAATAAAAAAATTATTAAAAAAAGAATTATATATCTTAACCAAGGGTATTTATTTTAGATTTTATGTCAGGCTGGTACAATATTTGAAAATCAATCAATGTAATGTACCACATCAAGAGGCTAATGATAAATCACATCATCACATCAATTGATGCAGAAAATGCATTTGACAAAATCGAAAGAACCATTCATTAAAAAAAATTCTGTATAAACTAAAAATAGAGATGAAATTCTTCAACTTGATGAAGAACATCTACAAAACATCATACCTAATGGTGAGAAACTGGACACTCTTCCCCTAAGAACAGGAACAAAGCAAGGATGTCTTCTTTTCCCACTCCTATTCAACACCATACATACACTAATGCAATAAGACAAAACGAAGATTAGGAAGGAAGGTCATTTTTCATAAATGATATGATTGTCTACATAGAAAATCCCAAAGTTTTAACAAAAAAACTGTCCTGAACTAATAAGTCAATATAGCAAGGTTGCAGGATACAATGTTAATGTACAAATCATCTGCTTTTTTCAGCAACGAACAATCAGAACTTGTAATTTAAAAAACTACCACTTACAATAGCACCAAAAAAGGAAATACTTCAGTATAAATCTAACAAAATATGTACAAGAATTATATGCAGGAAAGTAGAAAATTCTGATGAAGGAAGTTCAAAGATGCTCTCTAATTAAATGGAAAGATATTCTGTGTTCACTGATTCAAAGACATTATTAAGATGTCACTTATTTCCAATTATATCCACAAATTCAATGAAATCCCAATTAAAATCCCAGAAAACTATTTTTTAAGATATCAACAAACTGATACTAAAGTTTACAAGGAGGCAAAAAATCTAGAATAGCCAACACAATACTGAAGAGGAAAAAAGAAGGAAGTGGGAGGACTCGCACTACCCAAGTGATAGATTTACAGTAAAGTAATCAAGACAACATGTCATTGGCAAGAGAATAGACAAATAGATGAATGTAATGCAACTGAGAGTCCAGAATTAGACTCACACAAATATGGTCAACTAATTTCTCAAAACAGGAAAATGCAAAGCAATAGAAAAAGAACAATCTTTCAACAAATGGTGCTGGAAAAACTGGATATCCACATGCAAAACAAAGAACCTAGACACATAAGTTACACCTCACTCAAAAATTAAATCAAAATGGACCATATACCTAAATGAAAAAGGCAAAGCTACAAAATTCCTTTAAGAATACATGAGAGAATCTCTAGGAAATCTTGGGTTTGAGGATGAGTTTTTAGATAGAACACCCAAAAGCATGACCTCCATAAGAAAAAAAAAGCGCTAAGTTGAACTTCAGTAAAATTCAAAACTTCTGCTCTGCAAAAGACACTGTTAAGAGAAGGAAAGGACAAGCCACAGACAGAAAGAAAATATTTGCAAAACACATGTCTCTTAAAGGGCTTGTATCTAAAATGCATAAAGAAATTTAAAATGTCCATATATACAATGGAATATTACTCAGCCATCAGAAAAGATGAATACCCAACATTTGCATCAACATGGATGGAACTGGAGGGTATTATGGTAAGTGAAATAAATCAAGCAGAAAAAGACAATTATCATCTGGTTTCACTTATTTGTGGAACATAAGGAATAGCAGGGAGATCATTAGGAGAAAGAAGGGAAAAATGGGGGGGGGGAATCGGGGGGGAGATGAACCGTAAGAGACTATGGACTCTGGGAAACAAACTGAGGGTTATAAAGGGGAGGGGGGTGGGGGATTGGGATAGGCCGGTGATGGGTATTAAGGAGGGCACATATTGCATGGGGCACTGGGTGTTATACGCAAATAATGAATCATGGAACATTACATCAAAAACTAAGGATATACTGTATGGTGACTAACATAGCATAATAAAAAAGAAATTAAAAAAAAGAAATTTAAAATGCAACAATGAGAAAACATCAAAAAAAGACCTCCCAAGTTTTAAAAATGGGCAAATATCTGAAAAAATACATCACCAAAGAAGATACAGTGACAGCAGATAATCACGAAATAATGCTTAACATCATTTGTCATTAGGGAATTGCCAATTAAAATCACAGTAAGATAGCACTGCACACCTATCCCATGGTTAAAATCCCCAAACTGATAGTACGAATGGCTGCTGAAGACGCAGAGCCACAGGAACTCTCTCCCACTGCTGGCAGGGAGTGCAAAATGGTACCAAACTAGACATAGTCTTACCATATGATCCAGCAATCACTCCTAGATAGATGCCCAACTCATTTGAAAATATCTGCACGTGAATGTTTATAGCAGCTTTATACATAATTGCCCAAAACTGGTAGCAACCATGATATCCTTCAATAGATGAATGGATAAACAAACTATGGTACATCTGCACAGTGGAATATTACTTGGCAATAAAATAAATGAACAATCAAGCCACAAAAGGATACAGGTGAATCTTAATACATATTGCTAAATGAAAGAAGCCAGCTACTTACCATATGCTATGGTCTGAATGTTTGTTTCCCTGCAAACTTATGTTGAAATCCTAACCCCCAAAGGTGATGATGGTATTACTAGGTGGGGTCTTGGGGGGGGGCTTACATCATGAAAGTAGAACACTCATGAATGGGATCTGCATCATAAAAGGGGCTCCAGACAGATTCCTGGCCATTGTGATCCCTGCACCAGGATCCCAGACGGAATTCCAGCCTCTAGACTGTGAGAAATAAACTTCTGTTGTTATAAGCTACCTGGTCTGTGGTATTTTGTTATAGCAGCCTGAAAAGACTAAGACACTCTAGGATTCTGATTACACAACATTCTGGAAAAGGCAAACCTGTAGCAAGAGCAAAAAGATGAGTAACTGCCAGGAGTTCAGAAGGAGCATAGAGGATTGAATACATGAAGCACAGAGGACTTTTTAGGATGGTGAAACTATTCTTAGGATACTGTGATTGTGAATACTACACTACAGGTTTGTCAAAGTCCACTGACCAGTACAGCAGAGAGAGCAAACCTTAATGTACGCAATGCTAGAAGAAGTATTTAGGAGGTTGGAAGATCCAAGGATCTTCCAAACAATCCAAACAGATCCAAACAATCTGTTTTACAAAAATATGAAAGAATCTCACCAAAAGGGGTCGGTGGGAGGAAAGGGCTAACCTCATTCACTCTGGAAATGAGTGGAGTCTGTTAAACTAAAAACACAAGAAATTGTCAGCACAGAACTCTAGTTGATAGAACTAGTTTTCATGGGAGTACTGGTTAACACTTCTGATACCACTATACAAGTATACTAGAATTGAGCAATTAAGTAAATAAATGGTAGATGGTAAGTGCCAGGTTTCTCACAGCTGGAGTGGGGGCAAAGGGAGGAGACTAGAAATGAAACTGACATATTAGCAAAGGCTTGACCTTTTCCAATGTAACCTAAGAAAACTCCGCTAACCTGACTTATTTATGAACCTGTTTTGCAAAAGTGGACAAACCACCCAGACTGGAGCACACTGGGAAGAATTCTTGCAGTTCGCACAAAGGAACCAAAAGTGAATCAAAGTAAGCTCTGTGAAGGTACACTCGGAGACCTATCCCCCTCCCCTGTGTTCATCATGCAAACGCTGCCAATTTTTTATACATATGACGTGTGTACAAGTATGTCACTGGATGGCTCAGTGATCCCTTTCCTCTTACCCCACTTTTTTTCCAACCTCCAATCACCTACATCTACCCTCAAGAACCACCCCCCTGCCACAGTAAAATCCCATATTCAGCTCCCTTTTTCCTCAGAGAGGGGGATTCGAGAACTTTCCTTCCAGCTCCTTGCTTGGCACCCTGCAATAAAAACAATTTTCTCTTCAAAAGCTGGTATCAATGTCCAGCTCACCACATATCGGGCAATGAAGTCTTGTCCAGGAAAAGGATTCACACAGTAATGGATTAAAGTTGGAGAGGTCACTCTGCACTCATGTTTAACTTGATATAGATACCAATGGTTATATATTGTGACATAATAATATATATTTGATCTTCATTCCAGTTCCTGGCATAGAGCTCCTAAAACTCCTACAGTATCCTAAGTGATTAGAGTGACAGGGGCATCTTTTGTTATAACATTCGGTCTCTGTCCCCAGTTCCTAAAATAGTTATATAGCATAAAGGTGAACGTAACATTTAATCCCTTGAGTTTTTGTCGATGACGTGACTTTTGGTAAGCCTCTAAGAATGGTGGCTGGTTGCCAGGGCAACCGACCATGTGATTAAAGGGTTGGAACTTTCAGCCCCACCACCTGACTTCCAGGGAAGGGAGAGGGACCTGGAAGTCTAGTTAATCACTAATGGCCAATGATTTAACCAATCATGCTTAAGTAATGAAGCCTCCATAAAAAAAAATTAAACCAAAAGGATTTAGAGGGCTTCCAGGTTGCTGAATATATAGAAGTGCTGGGAGGGTGGTGTGGCTGGAGAGGGCACAGAAGCTCTGTGCCCCTTACCACCTTGCCCTAGACATCGCTTCCATCTGGTTGTTCCTGAGTTATATCCATTTATAATAAACTGGTAATCTAGTGGGTCAACTATTTTCCTGAGTTCTGTGAGCCATTCTAGCAAATTACCAAACCTGAGGAGGGGGTCACGGAAGCCCTGATTTTTAGCCAAATCTGACATAAGTTGTCAGTAACCTGAGGACTCATTGCTTGCAACTGGCATCTGAAGTGGGGGTGGGATGGGGGCAGTCTTGTAGGACTGAGTCCTTAACATGTGAGGTCCGCAGTAACTCCAGATAATGTCAGAACTGAATTGAGGCATAGGACACCCAGTGGTGCCTGGACTGCTGGAGAATTGGTTGGTATGGGAAAACCCCACATACTTAGTGACCACAAGTCAAGTATTGAGAGTAGAGTGAAGAGAAACAAGAGTATTCCTTTCAGATGTAGAAATATTTATAGTATAAATATACATGGATGTTAGTATATGTCTATATATTTCTGGCTGAGAGGACCTAGACACAAAGACTCTCAGGATCAGTGAGCACACTTTACACCCTAATTTTGGTTTCTAAGACCATCCTCCAATAAAAGGAACCAGGGCTTCTTGGAGAAATAGTTGATTCTAGGTCTGGGGCAAGAAACATATAAGATGAGACTGGAGTAATTTGTAGTGCCAGTGTATTACTTCTTTGTTACTTCCTGGCACTAATAATAATTTATATAATAATATATATATAAAATAATAAAATATAAGTACATATAATAGTAACCTCACAATGATGTGGCTGTGACAGAGAGACACAGGAACCAACTGCAACAATTTTAGCAACATAATAAACTAGTATTGGTCTATAACCCAAAGCATAAAATAAATATCTATGAATTCATGCTGATATAAGTAAAACAAACATATAGATTGATAGATGATAGATGATAGATAGACAGATAGATGAGAAAAAAGACAAATATCCTATATAGAAAAATTCCAAATAATTTACATAGACAGTCTGCCCTCCAGGGGAAGGAATAGAACTACCCCCTCCTCAAGTGTGGGCTGTGCATTGTGATGTCCTACCAAAGAGAACAGTATAAAACTGGAGAAGGAAAAGGATAACTTTACATTGGCTAAACCTGACAGTTACTCCCTCAGCCAGGTGATCAAGGTCAACACCAACAGTGATGAGTCGTGTTGACAGAGTGTGCCCTTGAGAGGATATACTGAGAATGGCATTTTCCCTCTGTGGGCTTCCTTTCCAAAGTCCATAACCCCAGTCTAAGCATGAAAAAAAAAAACATCAGACAAATCCCAATGGAAGGTCGTCCTACAAAATAACTGACGGGTGTGCCTCAAAACTGTCAAGGTCATTAGAACCCAGGGAAGCCTGAGAAACTGTCAGCCAAGAAGCACCTAAGCAGACAGGATGACTACATGTTATGCGATATCCTGAATGGGATCCTGGAGAAGAAAAAGGATATTAGATAAAAAGGAAAGAAATCTGATGAGCTGCGGACTTTTACAATAATGTGTCAATATTGGCTCATTAATCATAAACAAATGTGCACTACTAACGTCAGGTGTTACTAATAGGAAACCATGGGAATTCTTAGACATCTGCAATTTTTCTGTAACTCTAAAACTGTTCTAAAAGATGGAGTTTATTTAAAAAACCCAAACAGCAATCATGCAGCACAAAGACCTCAGTCCGCCATATCCCACTTCATTGCAGGTTGCTTTTGCAAACAAACAGATGCGAGTTGCTCAGAATCCCCAAGGGCTGGGCCCAGGGGCTGCATCCTCACAATACACAGGGCAGGCCCGTGAGCTGTCTGTCCTGGATTCAATCCCTGAATCAAATTACTGTACATGTGGTGTGAGTTTCAGACTGTGGAAAGGGGGCTTTAACCCTCTCTTGTTTGACGTAGGGACGGATAGCCTTAGAGCATGATCTTCAGAAGCGCCAGAGAGGGCTTTCCCATCAGCAGCAGGTAGCCCGATGATCACTAGCCCACCCCTGCGTGCTGGACAATGGGATTTCCGAGAGAGGAGAAAAGCGCAAGGCTACACAGGAGAGAGACCTATGAGAACTGCCAGATAGGCTGGTATCATCCTTTGTCATGAAGGCCACAATGAAAGACAGCAGGAGCCAGGGATTTGAGTCAGAAAAGCTGCCTGGGTTCCTGTCGCGAGTCACTAGGAATTCAGGTGTTGTCATCAGCGCTAGTGCTCAAGACTTGAGCTCCTACACCATTTCTTTTACACTTCTGGAAGGAAAAGGGGAGAGCCTCATCTCCCTACCCACAACTGACATAACAGAGGGTTCCCTTGTGACATTTCAACATGTCCTATGAAGCAAGCACGCTTAATGTGAGCATTGATGCACCGACATTCACGATGGCATGACTGTTAATACGGCGAGAACGCAGGCTGAGCTGCCAGACAAGCCACTTAGCTTTACAGCCTCCAACTTCCCACACATGCAAAGAAAATAAAAGCACTAGAGCTTTGAGACCCCCGTGGCTGACACTTCAGTCTCCTTGGAAGAAAGGCAGGGACTCAGCCAAGAATCTGGCTTTCCCAGCCATCACACCTGTGGCATTTATTTACCCATGCAGCCGAGATCTTTACACTGGGAAAGTCTAAGGGTAGAGAGTCTATATTACCACCCAAAACCACATTCGAATATTCTCGAAGAAGTTCTCCAACACTGTCATCTCTATTCTTCTGTAATGATTAAGTGAGTATAAAAACCTAAATTGCATTTTGAAAAAATCTACTATAAAAATAAATACATATCATTCATATCTAGTTACAAAAGTGTCAATCATATATGTCAATAATTTAGACATATAAGGAGATACAGTTCACTGCTCATGAGGGCAAAACTTCTGACAAAAAAAAATGTACCTTAATAAAATTTACACCAACACCAGCTAATGTAAGAGGTCAAAGAAAGCTGTTGGATTTTTTTTTTTTTAAAGATTTTATTTATTTATTTGACAGAGATAGAGACAGCCAGCGAGAGAGGGAACACAAGCAGGGGGAGTGGGAGAGGAAGAAGCAGGCTCAAAGCAGAGGAGCCTGATGTGGGACTCGATCCCGCAACGCTGGGATCACGCCCTGAGCCGAAGGCAGACGCCTAACCGCCGTGCCACCCAGGCGCCCCAAGCTGTTGGATTTCTCAGGCCATCCTCAAAGAAAAACTGGAAGTAAAGAGGAATTGTAAAAGGAAGGCGGTATAAAAATTCAGAGGATGAAATATGAAATCATGATTCCAGTGTAATTCTACAGCCACAATTTTACATGTAAACACTGAATTTAAAATGCAAATCTGTGGTAACATCTAGATCACTGACACTCAATTATTTATACTGGTTATTTATGGGTAGCTCCTAATGGAAGTCAATATTGAATATTTTTAAATGGAAAAAAAAAAACCCCAGGGAATAAATTCTCATTTGGCTGGAGAGCTTTGAGAGAGTTTTTCCCAAAGGGAGGACACTGGGCTAGATGGTCTCTCGAGTTCCCTTTCAGCCTGTGATGCTGTGATAAATGAACAGCAGTGGTAAGAAGCAAGGCTGAGTGCAGTCAAGCCACACACAGTAATGCTACACTTACCAAAAACTTAATACTTGGATTTTAAGCACAGGTCTTTGCAAAACGCATTCTAATAGTGCACATGGGGGGAAGCAGCATTCAGTTGGAAATGGGAGAGAAATTCCAAAAATGCCCCTCTCAGAAAACGACCCCAATAAGCACTCAGCCTGATGAGCCTGGCAGGGGGCCCGACACAGTGACCTGCCTCCTTAAAGGACATCTCATTCCACATGTAAGTGAAATCATAAGGTGTTTGTCTTATTTCGCCTAGCATAATAGCCTCTAGGTCCTACGTGGGATCTAAAACAAAACAAAATGAAAAAAGAAAGATAGAAATAGACCCACAGATACAGAAAACAACCTGTGGTTGCCTGAGGAGAGGGGGATGGGTGAGAGGTGAAGGGCATTAAGACGTACAACCTTCCAGTCATAAAATAAGTAAGTCATGGGAATAAAAAGAACAGTGTAGGGAACATAGTCAATAATATTCTAATAACACTGTATGGTGACAGATGGTGACCACACTTTCCATGGTAAGCACTGAGTAATACACAGAATTATCAAATCAGTATGTTGTACACCTTAAACTAATATAACACTGTATGTCAACTATGCTTCAGTAACCAAAATTGAAAGAGAAAAGGACACCTCAATTTCTGTGCTGACACCACATGGACGTGAACAGCACCTGTCTTAGAGAGGGGGAGTGGGGGACAGGGCATAGGTGCAGCCAACAGGCACTCACGTCCCACCCCTTCTAGCAGTGATGTCCCTCTTTCCTGATTTGTTACTTTTTAGCAATAACATTTTCCCCAAAGCTTTATCTATTTTTCTTATTCCCAAGGACATGTAATCAAAATTATTAGTTTCTGAGGCTGTCTTATGTTAAGGGTTGACTTGCGTCCCCCTAAAATTTCTGTTGACCTCCTAACCCCCAATCCCTCAGAATGGGACCTTGTTTGGAGACAGGGTCGTTGCAGATGTTGTGAACTCAGAGGAGTGTCACTAAAGTAGGAGGGGTCCTAATCCAATATGACTGATGTCCTTATGAAAAGGGGAAATTTGGACATGGAGACATAGGGACAAAGTCATGTGAACAAGCAGCCAGATATTGGAGGGATGTGTCTACAAACCAAGGAGCACCAAAGATGGTCAGGAAACCACCAGATGTTAGGAAAGAGGCCTGGAAGTTCACACATTCTCCTTCATAACCCTGAAAAGGTATCAACCCTGGGGCGCCTGGATGGCTCGGTCAGTTAAGTGTCTGTCTTCAGCTCAGGTCATGATCTCAGGGTCCTAGGACAGAGCCCCACATCTGGCTCTCTGCTTAGTGGGGAGTCTACTTCTCCTTCTCCCTCTGCTCCTCCCCCCAGTGCACGATCTCTCTCTCTCAAATAAATAAATAAAATCTTTAAAAAAAAAGAAAATGTATCAACCCTGCTGACACCTTGCTCTGGGTCTCCAGGGCTGTGAGGTACCACCTTTCTGCTGTCTAAGCCCCCTGACTTGTGGCACTTTGTTACAGGAGCCCTCGCTAGCAAACAGATACAGACCCTAATGTTAACTTTACATGGGCTGTAACATAAGCTTTACGCAGATGTTCCCACAACTTCTCTGGGACAGGATAACCCAGAAAACAAGTGAAGAAGGCCCTGGGGAGACCCTGTCATTGTCCTACTTCAAGGTGTCTGCACAATTCTCATGGGAAGCCCCTAGGCCCTCAACCAGAAACTAAATGACTCTTTCTAACAAGCTCAGAGATGTACACTGCCCGTTGTAGACAGAATATGCTTTATCTTGAATGTGCATCTGAGTTTTTCAAGATGGTAAGAATTGTACAGTAGTTTCCTTTCTTACATCAATCCATTCTAAGAGGTATGTTTCTGGTCCATGTGGCTACTTTGGGCTTCCTTAGAGCATAGTGATCTCATGGTAGTTGTACTGATTACGTGGCGGCTGGCTTCTCCGACAGTGAGTTTTCTAGGAGACTCAGGTGCAGTTGTCAGGCTTCTTATGACTCTGGCTCCTGTGTCCCAGAGTGTCGCTCTGTCATGTTTCTTGATCAAGGAGGTCATCAAGTCTCATCCATATGCAAGGGAACCAGAATTACACTCCACTTCTCGATGGAAGAAGTTGTGTAAATTTCAACATTGAAGTGTTTTAATAAATAAAGGTGAAATTCAACTTAAAGTCCTAGTTTAACATTTTGTTTAAATGCTTAACATAATAGCAGAGATTCTATGATCGTATCCATAGAATCCTCTATGGACAGAAACATGCCACATGGACCATATGAAGAGACGGGTGTCAGGCCAGCCCCCCTGCTCCAGCCATCCCAGCCCAAGCACCATGTCTGCATATGAGTGAAGGATCTTTTAATAGTCTGGTTCTAGCAGATAGGACATGAAAAAGAACCAGGGAACCCATCTGATAGCCAGAACCTAGTCCCCAGACATACGGCCCCTGTACAGACATCCCAGCCACGTCCGGCCACGGTAAGTCTCCAGTCACTGGTAAAACAGTGCAGCTGTGCCCTGCCGAAATTCCTCACTCACAACATGGTAAACATAAGGGTGGTTGTTTAATGATGCTAAATTTCAAGGTCGTTTATCATGCAGTAATATTGATAACTGGGATACCCTTTCTGTGAAGTGTTTTTTTCCTTCCCAGCCTCTAACTGAGTTAGGTGGGTTTATCCAGAGGCTATAGTATAATTGAAATTCCATTAAAGATGCTTGTTAACAAACAAGCGAGACTCATACATCTTCCTATTACACAGGACTGCACTGTCTTTGTCAAACCACATTTTATACTGTGAAGTTACCCCGTAAAACATGTATCTCCTGCTTATACTCCCTAACAGTTAACGTGACTGAAATGGAGACTAAGCCAGGAGAGAAGAAGAGCGTTACCGCAACACTCAGAAGCAGAGTGTGATTCAACTTCAATGTAATAGTCAGAAATTTCAATAAAAGTGAACTTGAGGGGTCACTTATGTCCTTCCCAGCTCTCATTTCAAGGAGGCATCAGACATGCCAAAGACAGTGTGGCCAGAGATCATGGAAAATGGGCCACAGGTCACCCACCCAGGCGTCGCCTTCAGACAAGCCAGCCCCAGAGACCTGAGAGATGTCTCCCCACAGTGTCTCCTCAGAGACACAGCCCCAACCTCTCCCTGCTGGTGGTCTGCCCCAGCTTTAGAGGCAAAACGTCTTGCTCAGGTCTTATAAAAATATTCCTTGTTGGCACAACGTAAACACTTTTCCTATTGGCACATTCATCTCAACTCGACTTTCCAACCAATGATAACCGAAGTGTAATATCTGCTTTATAGATAGCCGGCACCACACGGTTTTCAAGTGAACAATAAAAACCAACACTGTTTTAAAATCAAAAGTAAACAATCAAATGCTCCTAGCAGCCAGAAGCCACCAGCACTTTGAGGAGTACTCTTCTCAAATACGCAGCGACACCGTCTCCACGGAGCCTCAGGTCAAACCTGGGTCAGCCCCATTTCCACAGAGATGTTACACCGCTCTCCCAGGTCCCAAGCTGCTTCCTAGCAGAACATTCTTCAAATCCAGGTCTACCAGATGCCAGAACCTGCAAGGAGAAGGTCTGGGTGGTGTCACCCTAATGCCACCCTTCCAGCAATGCCCAGGTCCCCCCATCTGCAGTGCACACATCTACGCATTTCTCAACCCAACTCCACCCCCAGCATCTGGTTGGCCAACCTGGAGATCTCTTCCACAGATCCCAGGGCACAACGTCCAGAATCCTCAGGTCTGAGGCTGTTTAAAGCACAGTTAGATTTCAGTTACCCTGTTGTTAGGGAAAAATGATTTTAAATTATGTGAGGCATGCAGAATTAGGGATTATGAATTTCCTGCAGCCTTCAAAGACGGTATTATGTAGCTGCTAAAAGCAAACTGGCTAGGGTTGATTTTTCTGACCTGAAGGAATGTGCCAGTGCTAAGTGGAAAGTATAAAGCTGGCGGAGACAGTATATCGTGTAAATCCATTTCCCATTAAAACAAAATCAGAGAACAGAAACCCCTCTTCGTGTACCTAGGTGTAGGAAGGAACAGAATGGTATGGGCAGAGACTTGCAAACCTCCAACTTAGGTCAGCAAGGTAAGGTGGGTCAGAGCAAGGAGGCATGCCTGCCTCCTTCCGTAGATGTTCCCCCTACTGTTTGGCTGGTCACAAGGAGACTGTATTTCACTTGTAATTTTGGGGTGTGGGGCAGAAATCACAGAGAAATAAATAGCTATGTAGGGCAAGCAGTCAGAGGACAGATAGCATTACATCACATGGGGCTGAACATCCAGACTTTTGAGATCAACGCCAGGGGAGAGTCATTTAAAACCAGAGACAAGTAATAGCTTAGATCATTGAGGGCCTTGGTTGAGTTCTTTACATATACCATCATTCAATTTGTTTTCTTCTAAAATGTATTGCCTTAACTACTTCTAAGTGTACAGTTAAGCGGTATAAATACATTCACATTGTTGTGCAAAACCATCTCCACCATCCATCCCCATAATTCTTTTATAAATCTTGTAAAACTGAAACTTTGTACCTATTAAATAATAATTCCCCATTCTCCCTCCGCTAGCCTCTAGGAATCACCATTCTGTTTTCTATCTTTATGGTTTTGACTACTCAAAGGACCTTATGCAAATGGAATCATACAGTATTTGACTTTTTGTGACTGGTTTATTTTACTTAGCATAATGTCCTCAAGGTTCATCCATGTTGTAGCAAGTGTCAGATTCCCTTCCTTTTTAGGGCTGAATAGTATTCCATGTATGTATAGACTCTATTTTGCTTATCCATTCACCCATAGAAGGTCGCTTGGGTTGTTTTGATGTCTCAGCTATTGTGAATAACCCTGTTATGAACATGGGTATACAGAGATCTCTTTGAGCCTCACTTTCAATTCTTCAATTCTCCCATAAGTGAGATTGCTAGATCATATGGTAATTCTATATTTAATTTTTTGAGGAACGTCCATACTGTTTTCCATAGCGACTGCAATATTTTATATTTGTACCAGTGTACAAGGGTTCCAAATTCTCCACATCCTGATAAACACTTGCTGTTTTCGGGGGGGGGGGTTGATAGTACCCATGCTACTGGGTGTGAGGTGTATCTCATAGTTTGGATTTGCATCTCCCTAATGATTAATGACATTGAGCATCTTTCCATGGGCTTATTGGTCATGTGTAGGTCTTTTCTGGAGAAATGTCTGTTTGGGTCTTTTGCACATTTTTGAATCAGGTTTTTTTTTTGTTGTTGTTGAGTGTCAGGAGTTCTCTGTATATTCTGGATAGTAATCCTTTATCAGATATATTATTCGCACATATCTTCTCCCATCCTGTGGGTTGCCTTTCCACTCTGTGGGTAGTGTCTTTTGATGTACAGAAATTTTAAATTTTCCTGAAGTCCAACTTGTCTATTTTTCTTCTGTTACCCGTGCCTTTGGTGTCATACCTAAGAAATCAGTCCAAATCCAATGTGGTGAAGCTTTTGTCCTATGCTTTCTTTTAAGGGTTTTACAGTATTTTAGGTCTTACAGTTAGGGCTTTGAACCATTTTAAATTAATTTTTGGACCTAGCACAAATTCATTCTTTTGCACGTGGATATGCAGTCTTCCCAGCACCATTCGTTGCGAGCTGTCATTCAGTTTTCACGAGCACCCTAGGTACGCCCTAGCATTATCCCATGTTACAGATGAGAAACCGAGGCACAGAGAGAGCAGTAATTTCCCCTGAGATCCCAAGTCCATGGTAGAGCTAGGAATCTGACCCAGGCAGCCCACACCTATACTTTCATATAATAGGTTGTGGCACAACAGTTGTGTTGACTTTGAGTGCATCATTCAATGCCTTTGAGGGCCATTTTCCTCATCTGTCAAAGGAGGATGCTAACACCCACCTCTTTGCAAGGACTCCCTGAAGTGTTACATAGACAAAAATAAGGCATCTCGCCGGTGCCTAAACAGAGGAGGTCTTGCAGAACCGGTGACTCTGTTGCCACCATGTCTGTGGCTCTTGCTACCCTCAGTGCAGCCTGAATGCCACAGAGGTGGGACCAGCACTGCTGGCTGTGGGCAAAGTGGTAGCAAAGCTGCTGGCTCAGGGCTGTGCAGACAGACAGAAGAGCGAGAGCCACAGCCCCTGTGGATCTAGAGTACAGGGAAGGAGGTTATGAGGTGGGAAAGGGATCAGAATGGGAGACAAGGCCAAGAAGCGTGGCTGGCAGAAACTGACCACCCGGAGAGGGGCTTGGCCAGCGAAGGCCCTGGCTCCCAGCTCAGGACGAAGAGCACAAATAAGGGACGTAGAGGCAGGGCAGCCAGCGACTGTTTCTTCGTGCAGCTTCTGCAGGAAATGGGCCCCTCCATCTGAGTAGCCATCCAGGAGGTCTGGCTGACGCACAGACCCGCATTCTGCTGAGCATTTGGCCCAAATGCTCTGACTGATGACGTCCTTTAATATCTGTTCAACGCTTACGTGGAACGGAAGAAAACTACTTCTCTTTCAATAAAAAATGTTATGCCCTTTTCTATAATTGTCAAATAAGTTTTTTTTTAAATACCATTTTTCAAATAAAACAACTCTAAGAGGCATAGTAAATACATAAAATGGAGAGTGATTCCCAGCAAACAATGCTCTCCCATTCAGTTTCAAATCATTAGCGGACTCTAACTGGGCCTCGGAGTCTGCCTCCGGCCCCGTCCTCCACATTTGGGACTGCAGGAACACTTGGCCCAGGCAGGTCTTTACGTGAACATTCTGTGTCCTCAAGGTGACTGCCGACCTCAGCAGGACTGGGCCAATTCCTAATTCACCACCTTTAGCGCGAATCTAGCACCTTCAGAAATCTCTGTTGACCAGGGCTGCACTTCTGAATTATTCTAATAATGTTCAGGGCCTGGCACGAGATGAGGCCCCTGGAGGCTACCCGTTGGGCCCACTCCTCAATCCAGCTCCAAGGTAGATGAGAGGGGGCCAGTGAGTGTCGAGGCCTGGGGAGCCAGGCTTTCTGAGATGTTATAAACATGAGGGTGAAGGAGAAAAGTAAAGAGAAAACCAGAAGGAAAAATAAGAATGGGTTCTAATGTCTAGGGAGGTGGAGAAGTAACAAGTAAATAGGACTTAATGGGGACAGACTAGGAGTGGCAGGAGAGAGCCCCTCCAAGGACAAGTGCTGCACAGGGACAGGGCGCCTGTGGCTTTGTGATGAGGGGCGATCTTTGAAGTGATGGCATAAAGGGAATCTGCGCTCTGTAACATGCTCAGCCCTTCCCCTACCATATGTCGTAATAATACTTCAATCATTAGATCCGAACTAAATACAGATTTAATTTACCAAATAATGTTTTAATGACAACAGCAGCAGCACCCAGCCGTGCTCCAATTTATGCATAACTTCAAGATAAATTATATCTTTTGACTTGCAGAGAAAGACGCCTAATTAGGAAGATTTTCAAATATAAAGAACTGTCACTGTAAGGCATGTAATCTCATCACTCCAAAGTCATTCATTAACATATGAAAATGTTACCGTTTAATAACCTGGCTATGGAAAACACGGTCCTGGTATTGCCCCCAAAGTGGAACGCGACAGCAAAGGTGCTGGCACCATGTCTGGCTCAGCCCTCTCCTAAGGTCATTGGCCATGGCCATCCCTTACCTTTAGAGGTAGCCACACGATGCGTATGCTTGCCATAAAAGATTCTTTTCTATTTCATGTTATTATATCCTGATTTTCTAGCTGCGTATGGGTCTGAATTAGAAATTGCACTAGGGTGAGAGATTTAAGATTCTCTTTAAGCACTGGTGTTTAACAGTTTTTTTTTAAGGGTTGTTTCAAAGTTATTGCAAGATGAAATTATTAAGAAGTCCATCGATCAATTGCAATCAGGTGGCCAGAGAAAGACAGTAAAATGGCCATTAATTCTTCAACCTTGCCCCAAATGAAGGCAGAATCATGCTGTACCCAGTTCAGTACAGATGCCAGGTTTTGCGGTGGAAGTCAGTCTGGAGGGTCAGGAATGATGCCTCCGTGGGTTCTGTTGGATGAATAGGAGTTTGCCAACTGGACTGATTCCAGGAAAACATTTCAGGAAGAGGTTAGCATGGGCAGTGCGTAGAGACTTGGGACAGAAACACTGCAAGAGGGTACTGCAGATCGGCCAGGTGTCTGTATGCTAATAAATTTGGTACTTTTCTTCTACAGGCAGTGGGGGTGGGGCACCAAAAGGCACTGAACAGGGTGGCAGAGCGACTAGATTACGGCGGTGAGGAGGATGGATCTGGAGCCAGGCAGGGGTGGTCAGTGGTCAGAAGGCCAGGGATGGGGAGAGACTACGGAGAAACATGCTATGTTTTCTGATCAAATGTGTTTGCAGCCTCACTGGGAAAGCGCACTCAGATCAGCTCACCCAAAACTAAGTGGGACAAGAGCTGTTCTAATAAAGCTAAGCATAAGTGGGGGCTCTGAGGGCAACACCACACACAGAGCTGTACAATTTCTGATGGTTCTAAAGTTCTTCCTTTTTTTTTTTTTTAACAGAAAGCCAGTTATTATCCTGGGAAAGCTGCTATCATCTCCTGCCCTACGTTTGTTACCTGGAATTACGCTAATTTGATTTTTAAAATGGAAATACAAAAGCCACAATGACGATCTGGCAGTGTGGCTGAGGAAATCGCATGTGTGAGAGATCCGCCGATGCACAATTCCCAAACCCCTGCAAGGACAGTCAGCCCCGTTTCCAGATCTCCACGGCGTCAGAGCCACGAGCTGTCTACATCCCCTTGAGTTTTGTTTTGACTGTATTTTTCCCTTTCCAATTTAATGCTTCATTTCTTCATTACTCAGACATGCCAGGTACAGTGCTGGTACGGAGCTGGCAGGCGGCCGTGCGCCAGCCGGAACCGGCTTCCACACCTGGGGCGGACGTGCCCGTGAAGCAGGCAGCGCGCACATCTGGTGATCAAGTACAGCTGGGGGACAGTCCCACGGAGAGGTCAAGGTGCCTTTCGCAGCCCAGGCAGTAGACCTATCTCGCTCAAGCACACCTCCCCAGCTGTGGCAAAGCGGCAGCTGAAATCTAGAATTCCTCATTTCCAGCCTAGCACTTTCCCTACCGCATTCTCTCTGCTCATTCCTTGTTTGCTTGCTTTGTTCGCCCACTCATCTGTGTGTACATCTGTGCCCTTGTCCGTTCGTTCTTTCAACATCCGGCCAGTTACTCATCTATCAAATACACACGCAGCAGGCACTGAAGACGCGGGCCTCCCGTCTAGCTGAGCTGCAAAGTGCTGAGGCGTGAGGCATCACAGCCGGCGGATGGGTGCTGCACCCAGTCCAACGCGGGCACCTCGGGTGCACCTGCTGGTGAAGGCTGAGTGAGCGTCACAGAAGTGGCCCGAACTGCACTAGAGAATGAACAGGAGCCATCCTTCTGTGATATGAATTCGGGCTGACATGCGCCAGGCACCACACAGACCCTAGCCTGCCCTCTTTGAAGGCACAGTCAGGAGGCAGAGAGGCAGGAAGCAAAGACACTGCGCCCTGGGACGAGTGCTCTGGAGGAAACAAACAGGCTACGTGGTGGGGAGGCATGGGGGCCTTCTGTGGAGGAGGTGGTGGCACCTGGGCCCCGGGCCTGCATGAAAGGAGCCAGGGGAAGAGCACTACAACATAAAGAAAAACCTGGGGCGTTCAAGAACCTGTCAGGAGGCCAGCGGGGCTGGTGCACAGGGCACTGCTGGATGCAAGCAGCAGCGTGGGCAAAGTGCAGCAGGCCAAGGGGAAAAGTTTGATTTTTTTTTCTACATGTGATGAGAAGCCACTGAAAGCTTTTAGAAGACTCACTGACAGGTTCTTATATGTATCTTTAAAGAAGCAGACTGGTCAGGCCCCCAAACCCACAGGGGGCTTTTCCAAATAAAAAAGGCTGTCCCTCCTTCTGATGATACAGCAGGTTCCAGCTTCACCTTGTGGCCAGGGCCCTTGTGCAAGGCAGAGCAGTCCCTGATTCCGGCCGCCACATAGATTAGGGGATGGTGACAGCAGATGGTGGCTGGAATACAAGAGGTGGCTGTAAAGACCGAAATGAGAGAATGGACTGCAGGTAACTTTTGAAGGAAAACCTGCCAGGACTGGATGTGCACTTATGTGGGACAGTGATGCAAAGGATTGTTAAGTATACCTTGCATCTTGGTTATAGATTATTTTTAAGGTCCTGTTGAAAGCTTTCAGTGCTATAGAAATGCTTCAAAACTGCAGGTTTTTTATAGTGCATGTGCCATCGTTTATCAACCTGTTCCACTACGCATGGACTCTTGGTTGTTTTCTGTCTTTTGCATCACACACAATGTTGGCCTGAGGCATTGCTTCAGGGATGCACAGGTCTGCCTGCAGCATCAAATCCCAGATCTAGGATTCCTGACGCCAAGAGTGAATTCACCTCTGGTTGGCTTAACACCGCTAAGTAACCCTTCTGGGGGCTGTACCGTTAGCACGGTATGAGAGGATCAGTTTCCCCATAGCCTCATCCAAAGATCCTGTTGTCCAGATTGTGGGTTTCCACCCAGTCTGAGACGTGAAACATGCATCTTTAATGTTTTAATTAGACTTTCTGTTGTCACCAGTGACACTCACAGTATTTCCATGGGGGTAAGTCCATTTAATTCTTTTTATTTTTATTAATTCTCTCTCCACGTCCATTTTTCTCCTGCATATGTCTGGTCTTTCTTTTATCAATTTCCACAAAGTAGGACCTGTTTGTGATCTGAAGTTGGAAATATTTTTCCCGGTTTGATATTTTGCTTTTGAATGTACTTGCTTTTTTATTGTTATTTATTTTGAATATAGTCGATGTGCAGTGTTACCTTTGCTTCATGTGTACAAGTCAGTGATTTGACAAGCTGATCCATGAGGCTGTGTTCACCCCAAGCGCAGCTGCCATCTGTCCTGTGACATCCCTATTACAGTACTGTTGACTATACTCCTTAGGCTCCACCTTTTATTTCAGTGACCTACTCATTTGCTAGCTGGAGACCTGCATCTCCCTCTCCCCTTCATCCATTTTTCCCAATCCCCCATGCCTCTCCCCTCTGGCAATCAACAGTTTGTCCTCTGTATTTGTAGGTCTGATTCTGCTTTTTTTTAACTCGGTTTTTTTAGATTCCATTTAGGAATGGAATCATATGGTATTTGTCTTTCTCAGTCTGACTTTTTTTTCACTTAGCATAATACCCTCTAGTTCTACCCATGTTGTAGACATCAAATGGCATGATCTCATCCATTTTTATCACTGTGTAATAGTCCAGTGTGTGTGTGTGTGTGTGTGTGTGTGTGTGTGTGTGTGTACCACTTCTTTTTTATCCATTCTATTGATGGACACTTAGGTTGCTTCAACATCTTGGCTATTACAAATAATGCTGCAAAAAACATAGGGGTGCATATATCTTTTTGAGTTAGTATTTTTGTTTTCTCTGGGTAAATAACCAATAGGGAAATTATTGGGGCATATGGTATTTCTATTTTTAATTTTTTGAGGACCTTCCACGTTGTTTTCCAGTGGCTGCATCAATTTATGTTCCCACCAACAGTGCACAAGGGTTTCTTTTTCTCCACATCCTTGACAACACTTGTTTCTTGTCTTCTTGATTTCAGCCATTCTAACAGGTATGACTACTCTAACAGGTATAACAGATATTGTTATAATAATTTATAACCTTTCCTTTTTGATTTGCATTTCCCTGACGATTAATGATGTTGAGCATCTTTTGTGTCTGTTGGCCAACTATATATCTAAGAATAAACTTAATCAAGAAGTGGGAGGCCTATACTCTGAAAACTAAAAAAACATTAATGAAAGAAACTGAAGATAATACAAACAAATGGAAAGATATTCCACACTCGTCAACTGGAAGAACAAATATTGTTCAAATGTCTATACCACCCAGAGCAATCTTCACAATTAATGCAATCCTTATCAAAATACCAACAGCATTTGTCACAGAATTAGAACAAATAATACTAAAATTTGTATAGAACAATAAAAGATTCCAAATAGCCAAAGCAATCCTGAGAAAGAAGAACAAAGCTGAAGGTATGACAATTACGGACCTCAAGTTATATTACAAAACTGCAGTGATCAAAATAGTACAGTGCTGGCACAGAAACAGATACATAGATCAGTAGAACAGCATAGAGAGCCCAGTGATAAACCCACAATCATATGGTCAATTAATCTTTGACAAAGGAGTCAAGGATACGCAAATGGGAAAAAACAGTCTTTTTAATAAACGGTGCTGGGAAAACTGGACAGCTACAAGCAAAAGAATGAAGCTAGACTGCCTTCTAACACCATACACAAAAATAAACTCAAAATGGATTATTAAAGACCTAAATATGAGACCTGAAACCATAAAAATCCTAGAAGAAAACACAGGCAGTAATTTCTCTGATATTGGCCATAAAAATATCTTTCTAGACATGTCTCCTAAGGCAAGGGAAACAAAAGCAAAAATAAACTATTTGGGACTACATCAAAATAAAAAGCTTTTGCACAGCGAAGGAAACCATCAAAAAAAAAAAAGACAACTGACTGAATGGCAGAAGATATTTGCAAGTGATATATCTGATAATGGGTTAGGATCTAAAATATGTAAGAACTTATACAACTGAACACAAACAATCTGCTTAAAAAATGGGCAGAGGACCTGAACAGACATTTTCCCAAAGAAGATGTATTTGCTTTTTTGACTCATTAATTATTTTGCCATGCAAAAGCTTTGTACTTTTATGTGGTCACATTTACATTTTAAATTTACAACATTCACATTTACAAAATTTTATAGCTGCATAGAACACTTAACTGGTAAAAAAGGAATGGGGAAGCTATTTGGCCCAGATTTAGAAAGATCTAAATGTAATGTTATTCTAAATGTAACGATAAGTGGGAATAGCAAATGGATATAGAGTATGCTCCTTTTTCTGTAAGAAAGAAGAGAAAGTGGGGATCTATGTTCCTATCTGCTTATATTTTCACAGAGGAATTGTGCCAGTTAATTTTAGCCAGCTTGGCTAGATTATGGCGTCCCACTGTTTGGCCAAACACCAGTCTAAATGTTGTTATGAAGGTATTATTTAGATATGATTAACATTTCTTTTTTTTTTATTATGTTAGTCACCATACAGTACATCATTAGTTTTTGATGTGTGTTCCATGATTCATTGTTTGCGTAGAACACCCAGTGCTCCATGCAATACGTGCCCATCACTGGTCTAACCCATCTCCCTACCCTCCTCCCCTCTAAAACCCTCAGTTTGTTTCCCAGAGTCCATGGTCTCTCATGGTTCGTCTCCCCCTCTGTTTCCGCCCCCTTCACTTTCCCTTCCTTCTCCTGATGTCCTCCATGCTATTCCTTATGTTCCACAAATGAGTGAAACCATATGATAATTGTCTTTCTCTGCTTGACTTATTTCACTTATCATTATCTCCTCCAGTTCCATCCATGTTGATGCAAATGTTGGGTAATCATCCTTTCTGATGGCTGAGTAATATTCCATTGTATATATGGACCACAGCTTCTTAATCCAGTCATCTGTTGAAGGGCATCTCGGCTCCTTCCACAGTTTAGCTATTGTGGACATTGTTGGTATGAACACTGGGGTGCATATGGCCCTTCTCTTCACTAAGTCTGTATCTTTGGGGTAAATACCCAGTAGTGAAATGGCTGGGTCATAGGGTAGCTCAATTTTTAACTTTTTAAGGGACCCCCACACTGTTTTCCAGAGTGGCTGTACCAACTTGCATTCCCACCAACAATGTAGGAGGGATCCCCTTTCTCCACATCCTTTCCAACATTTGTTGTTTACTGCCTTGTCAATTTTTGCCATTCTAACTGGCGTAAGGTGGTATCTCAATGTGGTTTTGATTTGAATTTCCCTGTTGGCTAATGATGTTGAGCATTTTTTCATGTGTCTGTTATCCATTTGTATGTCTTCACTGGAAAAGTGTCTGTTCATATCTTCTGTCCATTTTTTGACTTGATTATTTGTTTTTTTGGGTGTTGAGGCTTGAGAAGTTCTTATAGATCTTGGATACCAGCCCTTTATCTGTAGTGTCATTTGCAAATACCTTCTCAAAACAAACAAACAAACACATATTTAAATCAGTAGGCTTTAAGTAAAGCAGATTACCCACCATAATGTGGGTGGGCTTCATCCAATCAGCTGAAGGCCTTAGAATTAAAACTGTGGTTCCCTGAAGTAATAATTCTTCTCAAGACTAACTAGAAACCCTTCCTCAGTTTCCAGCCTGTAGTAGTCCTGTGTGATGTGGTCTCAAGACTGCAGTATCAACATTTAGCTGACTCTCCAGCCTACAGATTTGTCTTACAGATTTCAGATTTGCCAGCCCCTATAATTGCATAAGCCAACTTCTTAAAATAAATCTCTCTCCCTCTCTCTTCCCCTCTCCCTATAAATAAATACATACATATATATGTATATATGCATATGTGTGTACACATACACACACACACACACACACCTACACACACAATGGGTTCTGTTTCTCCAGGGAACCCTGATCATAAAGGAACACTAAGAGGTTTCCACAAGAAATGAATAAAATAATTGGGCATAGGAGGGATAGGGGAAGGGTAGACTGAAACAGGATGGAAATAGGAATTCTCAACTTAGACTTTGTTATGCTCAGAAATTCTAAACTATATAAATATATTACCTATTCAAAATAGAAAATGAAGTTTATGACAAAATCAACTTTTGGATATAAACTAAAACAAATGCCATATAAAAAAGGGATACATTTTATTTGCTTGGTATACATTTAAGACACACACAAAAAGGAATTACCCAGTTTTATTCAGAAGATAAATTCCTGGGACACCTCAGTGGCTCAGTTGGTTAAGCAGCTGCCTTTGGCTCAGGTCATGATCCCAGGGTCCTGGGATTGAGTCCTGCATCAGGCTCCTTGCTCAGCGGGGAGCCTGCTTCTCACTCTGCCCCTCCCTCCCCCTGCTTGTGCTCTCTCTCTCTGACAAATAAATAAATCTTTTTTAAAAAAATAAATAAATTGAAGATGAATTCCTGAGGAAGAATACACTTTTTAAAGCACCAAGATATAATTCTTTAAAACATAATGCTATATATCATACTTAGAAATACACAACATTCTAATATCTGAGAGAAGAACAGGAGGTTGAGAAAGCACTGCACTCAGGGTGGGGCAGACAGGGTTGCCCAGAGCTGACAGCAGCCCACCTCAGGTCACCACCATGTGTCTCTGCAGCAGGGTCCCCTCTACCTTGGAAGCACATGTGTCCTCAAACACAAGAGAGTCAACACTACATTCCTAGGCATAACACTCGGTGGCATCAGTGCTGAGGCCATCCTGGGCAATCAAGCCCCAACTGCCCACAGTGACAACCTTGCTACAGTCTGGTAGGGATCCTTCATCCTGTCCCACTCACTCTCCCAACCCCTCAGTCCTGCTCCCTTGTCTTGGACTCTGCTTTAGGGTAACCTAGAAACAACTCCAACACGGAGAGTTCTTTGCATTCCAAGAAGATACCAAGGACCTAAAGTCCCTACTCACATGTACCCCCAGGCATGCATGCTTATTATGTCCATGTCCTGTTCAAATCCTTCAGTGGAGGCCACTGCCCATAAAACACAATCCCTAGTAAGGCATAACAATAGTGAAAACTGACATTGATTCCTTGCCAGACATTGATCCAAGCACCTTACTAAACATTTTAGTTCTCAAATGGGGAAACGGAGGCACAGAGAAAGTAACTCAGTTCCCGTGGTTACCCAGCTCAATAAGGCTCAGAGTCTAGATTCGAATTTGGACAGGTGAGCTCCAGAATTTGCTGTTCTTTAGGCAGAAGCTGCCCCACACGAGGAATACCAAGATGAGAGCTCTGGAGGACGCAGGCACATGGAAACCAAGAGCAAAAAGAACAGCCAGCAAAGGCAGGGAAAAAGTCAAAAGCAGAGAATGAAATGAGGCAAAAGACAAGGAAAGGAGCCAGCAGCAAGCAGAGCATGGCCTCCAATTCCTGATGAAACACTCTGAGTGAGAGGGTCTCAGAAATGTCACCTGCTGGACCCAGTTGGGTCTAAAGTGCCTGGGGCTGAAGTCCAGGCTGAGCACTGTTCTTCCAGCAGGAGCCCTGGCTTTTTCTTTCTTTTCTTTGTGCATCACAAGAGCAGACAGAGAGGAATGGAGGTCAATGGGTGAGGTCTTTGGTTTCCATTTTCTCCATAAATTAATCCTATTAAAGTCAAATAATTACATTAACTAAATTATTTGTTATTCTATAGAACAGTTCCACAAAAAGCATTTTTATTTAGCTTCAAACAGTCCTTTCCAGATGACTTCCAAATTCACTATTTCACTTTCCTATTATCTTTGGTGAAACCCTATCATCTTCTCTGTAGACCAAGATTTATGTTGCCATTATTTAGGGTTTTTTTTTCCTCAAAAGATGATGTAAACTTCAGACAATACTCCAATTTAATGGCTTTCATGTTAAGGATTCTTGGCCACAAATGCAAGCTAAGGCCAAACTCCGAAAGGGACCAGTCATGTCTTAAAGGCAAGTTCTGGGGATACCTGGGTAGTGCAGTCAGTTAAACGTCTGACTCTTGGTTTCAGCTCAGGTCAGGATCTCAGGGTCATGAGATCGAGCCCTACATCCAGCTCTGTGCTCAGTGCAGAGTCTGCTGGAGATTCTCTCTCCCTTTGCCCCTTCTCCTGCTCGTGTGCACATACTCTCTCTCAAGTAAACAAATAAATCTTTAAAAAAGAAAAAGAGAAGTTCTGATGAAATCTAGTCTTTCCCAGCTTATTAGGGCATAAATGGAAATTTTAAGCCGTAGGCCAAGAATTAAAACTACACCTTCTGATTTGTTTCCAATTTGATCTCTAGTTATTTATGGTTATTTATAGTCCACAGAAAAGTTTGGATTCACTTCAGAATGGCCTCTCACACACCACCATCTGAAATGCTCTTGAAAGGCTCCATTTAATACAACCTGGAATGGATCTTCCTTTGTTCTCAGACCTCTAAAAGAAGGAATCACTTCTCATCGTACCTCTGGGTTCTTAATTTTGAAATTTAGATCTTGTCCACTTTTTTTTTAAGATTATTTATTTATTTATTTGACACAGAGAGAGAGACAATGAGAGAGGGAACACAAGCAGGGGGAGTGGGGGAGGGAGAAGCAGGCTTCCCACTGAGCAGGGAGCCGATTCGGGGCTCAATCCCAGGACCCTGGGATCATGACCAAAGCCGAAGGCAAACACCTAATGACTGAGCCACGCAGGCGCCCCGATCTTTTCCACTTTTTTTCTACAGAGGGCATTGTTTTATTTTACACGCATACAAGGAAACTCAAAGAGACTTAGGACTTCATCTCAAACTGAATGAGAAAAAGAAAACATCTCTGTTAAAGTAGAATAATTTTTACGTGAAAAATCGTGGAAAAAGGAAAGTGTCAGAAGAGTTGATGATGGTTGATGAAGAGTAGCCTAGACTGCATGATGCTTCGTTCTTTCACTGACAGGACCTAGTAATTCAGACAGTGTATCTGGGTGGCAAAGATCAGCTGGATTTTGAAATTCTCTCTTGCAGTACAGAGCCGTGACCAAAGAATTCTATCTGGAGACCCACCTTCCTGTTTGCCATCACCAGTGCCGATGGGAGGCACAGAGAGTCCAGTTTAACAAATTTACAGAGAACACAACCTGAGACAAATGGGGAGTATCGTTATATTACTGAATCAGGGCCTGAGAGGTTGATAGGCTTAACTGAGCGAGAGGGAATTTATATAGGATAATAGCCTATCTTGTACTTGGGTTCCAAAAAAAAATTAACTTAAAGTTTCTGAATTCTGAATTCATTGATTCAGTCCAAAAATATTGTCGTGTGTCTTCAATGTGCCAGGCACTGTTTTCAGTATGGAAATGGCAGCAGTGAATAAAACCAAAAAGTAAACCTCATGGAGTGAGGGACAAGGAACGAAATCAATCACATAGGGTACTAAAAGGTGGCAAGGGGGGAACTGAAACAGGGGAGAGGGCTAGAAGGTGGAGCAGCAATTTTAAATCGGATTGGCCACACTGAAATATTGAAATAGACCTGCAGCACTGCCACTCTCTTAGGGATGGAATGTTCTAGACTCAGGAAACAGTGAGGAAGAGTGTGGTCAGAACTGAGTGAGCAAGGGGAGTCCAGAAGAGGGACTCAGGAGAGGGAGAGGGAGGTGGTCACAGACGTGGGGAGCTCTGGCTTCCATTCTGAGGAAATGGGGACTCTCTGGAGAGTTTCTAATATGGGAGTGACAGGTTTGACAGAAGATTTGAAAGAATCCTGTGGCTCACAAGAGTAGCCCAGAGGAAACAAGTTTCTGTGGCTTCCTTATTGTGACCCATGACTTTATACAACCTTAAGAAAAATCCAGCCCCATAGAAAAATGGCCACATGCCATACAGTATCCACACAAGAAGAATTCACACAACTACCAGAAGCTAGGGGAGAGAGGCAAGAAAGGAAGAATCCTCCCTCAGAGCCTCTGAAAGGACCCTATCCTGCTCTTGGACTTACAGCCTCCACAACTATGAGAGAATAAATTTCTGTTGTTGAAGCCACCAAGTCTGTGGTAATTTGTTATGGCCACCATGGGAAGCAAATACACCTTTTGTGTGGAAAAAGCAGTCTCCTGCTTTATGGTTTTCCTTCCACATGAAACCTGATTTTAGGCTCTGCTTCCTGACCCAACCTTTGCTGCTAGGAAGACTCGAGCAACCTAGGCTCCCCTCCCCACAGCTACTCAGTCTCTCATATGCCTGGAAAGAGGAAAATTTTGTTTTTAAAAAAAGTTTCCTTGAGGATTTCACAGAAAAAAAAAAAAGCAGTCAGAGTGAGAGAAAATATATAACTCCTGAGGGGCCCACACATGCTTCCAAAAGGAAGGAGAGCCAGGTGACACCAAGGCCGCTGGCCTGGAGAGTGTGGCCCGGGGTGAGGACAGGTATAAAGAAAAGAGACAAAGAGGCATGAAGCGGTGAGCCAGTGGGTGCAGACGTCAGATGGATGAAGAGATGTCAGCTGCTTACAAGGTGCATAAAATTTTGGGAAAGAGGAGAGAGACTCAAACCGGATATTTATGATTCTTTTACGTGATGGCCTATGTGACCCCTTCCATCCCCCACCCCAGTGATGGACACTTTAAGGAGACTCACGGTTATGATCTAACACTACAGTCTTCATCAAGGTTCTCGCAGGAGCCACCGCAAGGTTGGGCCACAAGGGGCCCCAGTGATGACAGGGTGACATTTTGGAAGCTATTATCAGGAAGTGTAGGAACCTCAGTGTAAAACCATCACCCTAGGTCTGAGCAAAGAGTACATATTCACAAGCCCACCTAATAAATTTATGTTGCAAAAGAGTGACAGACCTGGTTGGAGTTAAGATGGCGGAGGAGTAGGGGACCCCTTTTTCAGCCGGTCCCCTGAGTCGAGCTGGATAGATACCAGACCAGCCTGAACATCCACGGAATCAGCCTGAGACGCAGGAAGATACATCTGGATCTCTACAATCGAACATCTCCAGTGCTGAGTATTGAGGTACGAAGCGGGGAGCTGTGAAACCGCGCGCAGATATCGGAAGATAAACAGAAGGGGGAGGGAGCCGCCGTGTCAGGGCGCCGGGAAGCGGTAGCCACCTGCACGGGGGAGCGGGCCGACCGCGGACCGGCACCCGCGAGAGAGCAGACTGAGACCGTGAGCCGGGGGTGCACGCTACCCGGCATCTCACGGAACTCCGGAATCCCGGTGTGCTCACTGGGTCCAGACTGAGACCGAGAGCTCCGGGAGCGTGTGGGGGCGGCTAGCGGCTGGCAGCGTTAGAAACACAAAGGACAGAGACGCGCCGGCCCTGGAAATGACGGCTGGGACACCAGGTGTGGGGCACACATCCTGGGACGCTGCAGGGTTGAGCAGCACCAATAGTAACGGAGTTAAAGTGGCCAGAACATCAGTGGAGAACAGTCCTCGATCCCTCTGTTCTGAGACAGAGGCTGAGATTCAGCCACTGCTGCTCTGACTCCCAGAAGAGGCACAGCAAACCGCCAGGGAAAGCCACCAGAGAACAAAAGCCTGGAAATACCGGCTCACATTGTGCCCACCCCCATCCCCCCTCACAGGGGACACGGAGACTGTACCCAAACAGGGTTGTCTGAGTTTCGGCGAGGCAGGCCCCTCCCCCAGAAGGCAGGCTGAAAAATCAAGAATTCCACATCCCGGAGCGCCTGAGTGGCGCAGTCACCAAGCACCTGTCTTCGGATTAGGGTGTGATCACAACGTTCCGGAAAGGAGTCCCTCATCGGGCTTCTCCACCGGGAGCCTGCTTCTTCCTCTCCCACTCCTCTGCTTGGGTTCCCTTTCTTGCTGACTGTCTCTCTCTCTCTCAAATAAATAAATAAACTCTTTAAGGAAGAAGCCCACATCCCTAAGATCTCTATAAAACAAGGGCGCACGGCCTGGGTCCTGGTCAATAATTTGGGCTCTGGACAACCCTGCAACCTCTCCTCATCAGAATGATGAGAAGGAGAAATTCCCCCCCAGCAAAGAAAAGACAATGAGTCTGTGGGCTCTACCACAGAACTAATGGATATGCCAGAATTAATACATATGGATGTATCCCAATTATCAGAAATGGAATTCAGAGCAACAATGGTCAAGATGATGAGTAAACTTGAAAAAAGCATCAGAGAAAGCGTTGCTGAGAATATAGAATCCCTAAGGGCAGAAATGAGAGCGAATCTGACAGAAATTAAAAATTCTATGAGCCAAATGCAGTCAAAACTAGAGGCTCTGACGGCCAGGGTCACCGAGGCAGAGGAACGCGTTAGCGAATTGGAGGATGGGTTAGTAGAAGAAAAAACGAAAATAGAAGCTGGTCTTAAAAAAATCCACGCCCACGAATGTAGATTACGGGAGATTACTGACTCTATGAAACGATCCAATGTCAGAATCATCGGCATCCCTGAAGGGGTGGAGAAAAACAGAGGTCTAGAAGAGATATTTGAACAAATTGTAGCTGAAAACTTCCCTAATCTAGCAAGGGAAACAAGCATTCGTGTCCAAGAGGCAGAGAGGACCCCATCCAAGCTCAACCAGGACAAACCTACGCCACGGCATGTCATAGTGCAATTCGCAAATATTAGATCCAAGGATACAGTATTGAAAGCGGCCAGGGCAAAGAAATTTCTCACGTACCAAGGCAAAGGTATCNTGAAATTGGAACTCAACCACAAGGAAAAATTTGGAAGAAACTCAAAAACTTGGAGACTAAGAACCATCCTGCTAAGGAATGACTCGATAAACCAGGGAATCAAAAATCAATTTAAACAATTTATGGAGACAAACAAGCNAAATTAAACAATTTATGGAGACCAACGAGAATGAATACACAACGGTCCAAAACCTATGGGATACTGCAAAGGCAGTCCTAAGGGGGAAATACATAGCCATCCAAGCCTCACTCAAAAGAATAGAAAAATCTAAAATGCAGTTTCTATATTCTCACCTCAAGAAACTGGAACAGCAACAGAGGGACAGGCCTAATCCACTCACGAGGAAGCAGTTGACCAAGATTAGAGCAGAAATCAATGAATTAGAAGCCAGAAATACAGTAGAGCAGATAAACAGGACTAGAAGCTGGTTCTTCAAGATAATCAATAAAATTGACAAACCACTGGCAAGACTTATCCAAAAGAATAGAGAAAGGACCCAAATTAATAAATTACGAATGAAAAAGGAGAGGTCACAACCAACACCAATGAATNCCAGCACCATTGAAATTGCAAGGATTATTAGAAACTTTTATCAACAGCTATATGCCAAAAAACTAAACAATCTGGAAGAGATGGAGGCCTTCCTGGAAACCTATAAACTACCAAGACTGAAACAGGAAGAAATAGATTTCTTAAATAGGCCAATTAACTATGAAGAAATTGAGTCAGTGATAAACAACCTTCCAAATAACAAAACTCCAGGCCCGGATGGTTTTCCTGAGGAATTCTACCAAACATTCAAAGAAGAAATAATACCTATTTTCCTAAAGCTATTTCAAAAACTAGAAACAGAAGGAAAGCTAGNCTAAAGCTATTTCAAAAAATAGAAACAGAAGGAAAGCTACCAAACTCATTCTATGAGGCTAATATTACCTTGATCCCCAAACCAGGCAAAGACCCCCTCAAAAAGGAGAATTACAGACCGATTTCTCTAATGAATATGGATGCCAAAATCCTCAACAAGATCCTGGCTAATAGAATCCAACAGTACATTAAAAGGATTAGCCATCATGACCAGGTGGGATTCATACCTGGGATGCAAGCATGGTTCAACACTCGCAAATCAATCAATGTGATACATCATATCAACAAGAAAAGACTCAAGAACCATATGATCCTCTCAATTGATGCAGAAAAAGCATTTGACAAAATACAGCATCCTTTTCTGATTAAAACCCTTCAGAGTGTAGGAATAGAGGGTACATTTCTCAATCTCATAAAAGCCATCTATGAAAAGCCTACTGCAAGCATTATTCTCAATGGGGAAAAGCTGGAAGCCTTTCCCTTAAGATCAGGAACACGACAAGGATGCCCACTCTCGCCACTATTATTCAACATAGTACTAGAAGTCCTTGCAACAGCAATCAGAAGACAAAAAGGGATCAAAGGTATCCAAATCGGCAAAGAAGAAGTCAAAATGTCTCTCTTCGCAGATGACATGATACTCTATATAGAAAACCCTAAAGAATCCACGCCCAAACTATTAGAAGTTATAGAGCAACTCAGTAAGGTGGCAGGATACAAAATCAATGCCCAGAAATCAGTTGCATTTCTATACACGAATAACGAGACTGAAGAAAGAGAAATTAGGGAATCCATCCCATTTACAATAGCACCAAAAACCATACGTTACCTTGGAATTAACTTAACCAGACGTGTAAAGATNACCTATATCCTAGAAACTATAGATCACTTTTGAAAGATATTGAGGAAGACATAAAAAGATGGAAAAATATTCCATGCTCATGGATTGGAAGAATTAACATAGTTAAAATGTCCATGCTACCCAGAGCAATCTACACTTTCAATGCTATCCCGATCAAAATACCGATGGCATTTTTCAAAGAATTGGAACAAATAGTCCTTAAATTTGTATGGAACCAGAAAAGGCCCCGAATCTCCAAGGAACTGTTGAAAAGGAAAAACAAAGCTGGGGGCATCACAATGCCGGATTTTGAGCTTTACTACAAAGCTTTGATCACAAAGACAGCATGGTACTGGCACAAAAAGAGACACATAGACCAATGGAACAGAATAGAGATNCGAGCTGTACTACAAAGCTGTGATCACAAAGACAGCATGGTACTGGCACAAAAACAGACACATCGACCAATGGAACAGAATAGAGAACCCAGAAATGGACCCTCGGCTCTTTGGGCAACTAATCTTTGATAAAGCAGGAAAAAACATCCGGTGGAAAAAAGACAGTCTCTTCAATAAATGGTGCTGGGAAAATTGGACAGCTACATGCAAAAGAATGAAACTTGACCACTCTCTCACACCATACACAAAGATAAACTCCAAATGGATGAAAGACCTCCATGTGAGACAGGAATCCATCAAAATCCTAGAGGAGAGCATAGGGAGCAACCTCTACGACATTGGCCAAAGCAACTTTTTTCATGACACATCTCCAAAGGCAATAGAAATAAAAGATAAAATAAACTTGTGGGACTTCATCAAGATAAAAAGCTTCTGCACAGCCAAGGAAACAGTCCAAAAAACTAAGAGGCAGCCCACGGAATGGGAGAATATATTTGCAAATGACACTACCAATAAAAGACTGGTATCCAAGACCTACAAAGAACTTCTCAAACTCAATACACGAGAAACAAATAAACAAATCATAAAATGGGCAGAAGATATGAACAGACACTTTTCCAATGATGACATACAAATGGCTAACAGACACTTGAAAAAATGTTCAAAATCATTAGCCATCAGGGAAATTCAAATCAAAACCACTCTAAGATACCACCTTATTTCAGTTAGAATGGCAAAAATAGACAAGGCAAGAAACAACAATTGTTGGAGAGGATGTGGAGAAAGGGGATCCCTCCTACATTGTTGGTGGGAATGCAAGTTGGTACAGCCACTCTGGAAAACAGTGTGGAGGTACCTTAAAAAGTTAAAAATTGAGCTACCCTATGACCCAGCCATTGCACTACTGTGTATTTACCCCAAAGATACAGACATAGTGAAGAGAAGGGCCATATGCACCCCAATGTTCATAGCAGCATTGTCCACAATAGCCAAAGTGTGGAAGGAACCGAGATGCCCTTCAACAGATGACTGGATTAAGAAGTTGTGGTCCATATATACAATGGAATATTACTTAGCTATCAGAAAGAATGAATTCTCAACATTTGCTGCAACATGGACGGCACTGGAGGAGATAATGCTAAGTGAAATAAGTCAAGCAGAGAAAGACAATTATGATTTGATTTCTCTCATCTATGGAACATAAGAACTAGGAAGATCGGTACGGGAAGAAAGAGATAAAGAAAGGGGGGTAATCAGAAGAGGGAATGAAGCATGAGAGACTATGGACTATGAGAAACAAGCTGAGGGCCTCAGAGGGTATGGGGGTGGGGGAATGGGATAGACTGGTGATGGGTAGTAAGGAGGGCACGTATTGCACGGTGCACTGGGTGTTATATGCAACTAATGAATCATCGAACTTTACATCGGAAACCGGGGATGTACTGTATGGTGACTAACATAATATAATAAAAAAACATTAAAAAAAAAAAAGAGTGACAGCCCTGCAGACCCAAGCCATCCTGGTTCTTATAACAAAACTGCAACATCAAAGAGACATCACAGGAAACACACCAATTTTGCAACTGTTTATAGGAAATTTTCAAGTGGATAAAGAGATTTCCATGGCACTTTGTAAGAACAGTTAGTTGCGGTCTCCACAATGGCCCTTGTGAGGTTTCAAACTAGAGTTATTTTTATACTCTCCTGCACAGAAACCCATTTTGTTTGTAATTTATGGCTTCTGATTAGAATTATAATTTGTTTGTCTGATCCTTCCTAACACACTGTAAGCTGCTTGATGCTGGGACTTTACTTAACTCATTTCTGAACCCAAGCAATGAGTAACATAGACTTGATAAGGGTTGGAATAGCGACACATACCCACCACAGGTACCTGCCTACCAATCAGTGGATTGAGGTTAAGTTACAGGCCAGGAACAGAAATGTGAGGATTAGCGTCAGGAGTCAGAGTTCTAGATAACTAGGTCTGAAATCCAGAACATCTGGAGGCAGTGGTATTAACAAAAGGGTACCAGAACCAAGGAACTGAGCCAAGATCTGGGGGCCGGCAGGAAGGATAGATTGAGGGTGGTGGTAATGTTAAGTCCTAATTGTTACCTGGAACAGTGCAGGGCAGAGAACAGCTAGAAAATTCATAGATGTACCTTTTGCAGTTCTTTAAACACAACCAGCTGTTGTCATTTTGGCTTTTTTGCCTCTGTCCCTGGGCATTCTATGGTGTCACGACGCTCCACTCGGCTGCCTCTGAGCACTCTTGACACCTGGAATTATTTACTTGTTGGCATTCTTGTTTTCTGTCTGACTCTGCCAGCAGACCATTAAGTCCAGACTCTCGTTTGTCCTTGCATCCTTAGCACCTGAGTCTCGCTCCGAGGTGCCTTCAAGTGAAAACACGGGTTAGGTGAAAGAACAAATGGGATCCATTTCACAGGAAACTCCTGCATGCCTACCTGTCTCACCTGATACATAAACCCATTTCCTGGTGACACAGAGTGCAACTAGGCAGGGAAAATAATACAATTATACATAAATCTAAAGACAAGTTGGAAAAAAAAATGCCTCCGAAATTTAAATGGTATAAATGAAAATAGTCAACTTTTTTCTGCATAATTGTGAACTAATATCCGAATTCCAATCAAATATTTTAAGGTTAGCAAACAGGATCATTCAGAAACTTAGACATAATTTGAAAGCTTCAGCTCAAATATCTTATCAACTGAGGTTGCAATGAGCAAAAATTCATGTTGGAGTAGCGGGGCCCATGTGATGGGGCAATGAGCGCAGATCTGGCTGCTCTGAGTTCTTCCCACTTGCACAGCTGATGACCCCCTGGAGCCAGGCAGACTGGCTGGGGCTGCTAGCCCGACTGGACCACACTGTCTGCTTTTTCCAGACCCTTCTGAACATTCATCAGGCTTTCACATTTGGTCAGCACTACTCCTTCAGCCCTGCAAAACCTGCTTCCACAGGAAATGTCACAGGGTGTGCTCCTACCCACAGGGTACACAAAAAAACCCAAAATCCTAACATATATCCCCATAGTAAATGAAGTCCACTCACTTTTATGTCCACACAATTGCAAAGACAAAATGCAAGTCAGACTGTGAAATCCAGATTAACGTAGCCATTGAAAATACACAGAACAGTTTAATCAGGAAAGTATACAAGCTTATATTGGAGACAAATTGGCATCAATCATGAATACGTGAATTTTGGCTTTTCACATTTTGTGCACCGGACTTTTTTACATGCACACTGGCAAACCAGAATGTAAACTAACAATACAAAAGATAACACAAATTAGGGGCGCCTGAGTGGCACAGCGGTTAAGCGTCTGCCTTCGGCTCAGGGCGTGATCCCAGCGTTATGGGATCGAGCCCCACATCAGGCTCTTCTGCTATGAGCCTGCTTCTTCCTCTCCCACTCCCCCTGCTTGTGTTCCCTCTCTCGCTGGCTGTCTATCTCTGCCAAATAAATAAAAATAAAATCTTTAAAAAAAAAAAAAAGATAACACAAATTAGAAACATCCCAAGCTGCCAGATACAGGAAGAAGGCAGTGTTTTTAACTTCCTACAGTGTGAAAAACTTACAGTGATAACATAATGAATTCACAGCAAGGCAAGGGGGGAGGAAATAGCACACTAACCTAGAATAAATTACCACGAACTGTTTCCATTTTCTGCAGACCCTCAAATGCGTCTAATTCCTGACCAAAGATATCTCTGTTGACTACCACCCCACATTTGGCGATACAAAAACTGCCAACCAAGTGATAAATTATTTATTATTTTACACAATTTTTCAAATTAAGAGACCAAACTAATTCACTCATTTTACAATATTAGGTGTGAACATATAATGTCTGTATTTGATGGATTAATAAATTTAGATTTAAATATAGTATTCATGTTACAGAGGTAACCAACAGCTAAAGACAGAAAACGACTGCATTAGAAGACAGCATATCATCTAGCAAATAGAAAGTCAAGGATAAATGAGCAAGAGGATAAATCAAGAAATGGTAATACAGTCATATTGCTTGGTGACATCAATGTAACCACCAGAAAAATTAAAATAAAATTATTAAAACTTCAGCCTTTGAGGAATGGCAGTAGCAGAGGCAGGGAAGAAAGGGGCAGAAGAAAGTGACCTCGCTGTTAGCTCCCCTGTACCAGATTCTTTGCCTATTTTCCTACTGAATACTCTGCCCCATACTTATTATCCTGTAGCTATTCATAATATCCTGTACCCTAACCCTTGCTTGATCACACACTTGGTATACATCTTTACCCAACCAGTGGCTCATCTTTTTACTTCGGTGGTATTTTACTGGTACACAGACCTTTTTAAGTTTTAATATTTTCCTTAATGGTCTATATTTTCTTATTTTTTTGTCATTTTACTTTTCAAATTTAAGTCTCTAGTCCATATGGAATTTGCTTTCAGACCTTGTACAGGGCAGGGTCTCATACTGTTCATCTTTTTTCACACGGATGTCCAGTGGTACATGTGGCTTTCATTGAATACTTCTTCATCCTTGTCCAGCCAATGTAAATAACATCATTTCTCGGATAAATCAAATTCCAATATTCATGGGTCTGTTCCTGGGCTTATTATTCTGTTCCACTGATGTATTTGATTATCTCTATAGTAATACAACAACACTTTATTCTTTTTTTAGATTTTAAATTCAAGTTAGTTAACATAGAGTGTATTATTAGTTTACCACACCACTTTAATTATTATGGTTTTAAAATAAATCTCAATATCTGGTAGAGAGAGTCCCACTTGCTAGATCCACTTCAAAATTCACTTGGCTATTTGGGGATCTTTACTGTTCTATATGAATTATGGGAGCACCTTAGTTTTAAAAAAAAAAAAGCTCTCTGGGGCGCCTGGGTGGCACAGCGGTTGGGCGTCTGCCTTCGGCTCAGGGCGTGATCCCAGCGTTATGGGATCGAGCCCCACATCAGGCTCTTCTGCTGTGGGCCTGCTTCTTCCTCTCCCACTCCCCCTGCTTGTGTTCCCTCTCTTGCTGGCTATCTCTATCTCTGTCAAATAAATAAATGAAATCTTTAAAAAAAAAAAAAAAAAAAAGCTCTCTGAGATTCTGATAGGAATTGCACCTAATTTATGGGTTGATCCTAGAAGGTCTTTAGGACACCAAACTTCCCTCCCTGTAACATGCTCTTTCTTCATTTAATCGGAGTTCTAGATCCCTCAAGAAATCTTCTGTATCTTTTGTTAAATTTAATCATAGTATTTAAATTTTTGAATTACAATTTTCATATTGGCATATGCTATTATATATAAATGCTGTTTATTTTTGTAATTTGATCATATCTTACCTTCTTACTGGTTCTAACAGTTTGTAGATTTTCTATGCAGACAATCAAACAGGCTGTGATAAAGATAATTATTTTTTTCCTTTCTTATTCCCATACTTCTGATTTATTCTTTTCTTGTCTAATTGCATTGGCTAGAGGTGCCAGAACCAAACTGAATAACAGTTATGACAGTAGGTTTCTTGTATTGTTCCCAACTTAATTTCAAACATTTAAAAAAATTAATATGGCATAGACTATAGGTTATACAGCATATAGGTAGATCTATGCTTTATTAGATTAAAAGAGTTCCTCTCTATCCTAGTTCTCTGTTTCTATAATAAGATTTTGATTAAATGCTTTTGCAAATTTATTGAGAAAAACCATATGGCTTGTTATCCTTAATTTTTAAAATTAAATAAATTGGTAGATTTTAAAAGTTAATCTAATCTTTCTTCCCTAAAATACACTGTTTTTAAGTTATACTGCATTTTAATATAAATTCCTAGAACTGATTTGCTGGTTTTGTTTTTTTTTTAATTTTTGCTCATTAGTGAAACTGGCTTATAATTTTCTTTTCTTCCACTTTCCTTGTCTAAGTTTTGCTACTGTTTTAAACCAGATTAATAAAATAAGTTCAGTAGTTTTACCTCCTTTTTCTATTATTATTTTTTTTTAAGTTTGTTAAAATTCACCTGTATAACCATCCGAGCCTGGTGTCCATCAGGGAAAAGGGAGATTTGGGACTCCATTTCAAGTTCTCGGTTATCGTTCTATTTGTTCTTTTTTTCTTCTCGCATTGATTTTGGTTCTTTATATTATTTATGAAGATCAGCCACTTAATGTATATTTTCAAATTATGTGTATACGGATATAATTATCATATAAAGTCTAAAATCCCTCCCTTACATTGCTATCTTCCTTCTTTGGTTCTCTATTCATGTTTCTTCTCTGTTTTTATCTTAACCTATAATAACAGAGATTTGTGTACTTGTAACTCTTTTCAAAGAATTTTGAGGTTTTTGACTGTCTCTATTGTTTCTTGGATTTCAATTCCATTACTTTTCTTTTAATCTTAAATTATTCTTTTTGTGGATTTACGGATTTACTTTAATAATTACAAACAGAATTTAAATTTATCTCTGGTGTTTATAAAGTTTGAACACTAAACTCTGAAAAAAACCCTAGAAGCCTCTCTTCCTCAAAAAAGTTTTGTAATACTTATTAATATTCAGTAAGAGATAAGGCAACACATCAGTATTTTATTTATTAACTGATGTGGGGATCTTTAGGGAGATCCATATGCTAAATTAGGCACTGAGGATATGTAAGATGAAAGTTTCACTACAAAAAGGAAACAAAAATAAAAAATTAATAGTAGTAATAACAATATTAACAGCAACAGTAGCTTCATTATTACGTGCAAGGTACTTTCCTAAGTATTTCATTTGAAATTAATCCTCAAATGACCCCATACAAAAGAATGAAAGATAATATACTATCATTCCCATTTTACAGATGAAAATCCCCAGGAGTGGGTAGGGTAACAACCAGCGAGTGATTGTATAACACAAATGATTATTAATAGACATGAGCACATTACATAGAGTCTTAGTGTCTTCAATGGAAGTTTTGTTACGTTTTTAACAGTCATCAAAACAGATCAGGTACGTGATTAATTGCATGACTTTTTTCCTGTTTATCACATGTTAAAGTCATTTGGTTTTAGGAATGCAGACTTTCTCCCTCCCTTGCCATCCCTGCTGACTGCGTTTTTCACATGGCCTCTCCTCTGTCATCCGTCCAATGTGTACTGTCAGCTCATTCATCATCTGACAGATTTACTAACTCACTCATCATTTTGCCATTTATGAGCCTGTCCTTTGGTGCATTCATCCTCCACACCCCGGCTGCCGCTCATTCCGACATGCCGACCGCCTGTCACTGTTCGCCAGCCAAACCAGTACTTTTCCTTGTTAACTGTTATTATCTCATTTGTCAGATTATTTTATTCCTGTTTTCATATTAACTTGACTTTGAATATTTCCTAGATTTTTTTTTCTTTCTGTTCCCCTGGGCCAACCATTTGGTTCATTTGCTTATTATCATATGATATTATCCAACCCTTGTCATTTGACAGCTTTTTTGATTCTGTTACTCATGATACATAAACATTTAAATTTTATCTCTTGTTTCTATCAGATGAAACCCATACAGGTTTTGCTCCATGTAAAGTGACTTAGAATTTGCATGAGGATGACATTTAAATTAGCATGTATTCATTATGGCATCTGAAATCTGGAATAAAATGCCCATTTCCCCTCTATAGGAAGGAAAACCTGGGATAATTAGCAGCATTTTAGAAAATACCATGCAGCAGCATTTTTTAAAAATGTACTAAAATATATATCTATTCCCCTCATTGTACAAAAATGGCAATATGTTCTCTCCTGAGAATTGAAAAAGATTCTCCATTTAATCTCCTTTGAATTGGTGCATTTGATGGTATGTACTCCAGAAAAAAAGATGGGACTAAGTACTGCCCACAAAGGAGAACTAGTCATGAACACATGCACTCCAAATGCCTGCACACTAATGAGAGGAGCTCCAGCAGGGTCCTGCCTGGACAGACTATTTGTCTGTGCTTGTATGTATGCATGCATGCATGGATATATATGTGTGTGTGTGTGTCTGTATGTGTATATGTGTGTAATTATGTGCTGTGTATGCACACACGCATATATAAGTATGTATGGGAACACGTTTGTCATGTGTGTATGCAAGCATGTGTGGGGGTTCATATGTATGTGTGTAAGCAAGTGAAGGCCTACTGTGCTTCCCATGTAGAAGTCTCTGCACTAAGTGCAGTACCCAGTACCCAGACGAAGTATCTCATTTGGTCATTACCAGAACCCTTATTATCTAAATACCAAAGGCCACCACGTAGTCGCTGGTCATTGTGTGCCTTGATGCTCATGGTGAGGCAGGTGCTCTCATTTTCCCCGTTGGTGCAACTGAGTGAGCTGAGCCTGCATGGAGATGGAGCCATTCACCCAAGACAGGAAATCCTACTATTCCAATGGTATCAGTGGGAAGACTGAAACACAGATGTTCCGAAACTTGCTGAAGCTCATACCATGAATAAGAAATGGAACCTGTGCTCTTAACCATGTAATACTGCTTCCCAGTAAGGAAAGATCACCTTCCTTTCAAAAATGTATAAAAAGATACACATATGCATATGCACACACATACATAACTTAAATAAGGCCTTCCCCTCAGAGGAAAATGAGGGCATGTACCAAGATACCAGGGAGGAAAGGCTAATTCTTTTTTTTTCTTTTTTTTTAATTATTAACATATAATGTATTATTTGTTTCAGGGTACAGGTCTGTGATTCATCAGTCTTACACAATACACAGCACTAACCACAACACATACCCTCCCCAGTGTCTATCACCCAGTCACCCCCATCCCCCCACTCCAGCAACCCTCAGTTTGTTTCCTGAGATTAAGAGTCTTTATGGTTTTTCTCCCTCTCTGGTTTTGTCTTGTTTCATTTTTTCCCTTCTTCCCCTATGATCCTCTGCCTTGTTTCTCAAATTCCACATATCGAGATCATATGATACTTGTCTTTCTCTGATTGACTTACTTTGCTTAGCATAATACCCTCTAGTTCTATCCACATCACTGCAAATGGCAAGATTTCATTTTCTTGATGGCTAATATTCCATCGTGTGTGTGTGTGTGTGTGTGTGTGTGTGTGTGTGTGTGTGTGTGTATACCACATTTTCTTTATCCATTCATCTGTCGGTGGACATCTGGGCTCTTTCCACAGTTTGGCTATTATGGACATTGCTACCATGAACATCGGGGTGCAGGTGCCCCTTCAGATCACTGAATTTGTATCTTTGGGGTAAATACCCAGTAGTGCAATTGCTGGGTCATAGAGTAGCTCTATTTCTAACTTTCTGAGGAACCTCCATACTGTTTTCCAAAGTGGCTGCACCAGCTTGCATTCCCACCAACAGTGTAGGAGGGTTCCCCTTTCTCCACATCCTTGCCAACATATGTCATTTCCTGACTTGTTAATTTTAGCCATTTAGACTGGTATGAGGTGGTATCTCAATGTGGTTTTGATTTATATTTCCCTGATGCCGAGTAAGCACTTTTTCATGTGTCTGTTGGCCATGTGGATGTCTTCTTTGCAGAAATGTCTGTTCATGTCTTCTGCCCATTTCTTGATTAGATTATGTGCTCTTTGGGTGTTGAGTTTGATAAGTTCTTTATAGATTTTGGATACTAGCCATTTATCTGATGTCATTTGCAAATATCATCTCCCATTCTGTCGGTTGTCTTTTGGTTTTCTTGACTGTTTGCTTTGCTGTGGAAATGCTAATTCTTAAATATTTTAATAAAACCAGAGAAATTCTTGGAAATTTTCTTTTTTTCCTTTTTTTTAAAGATTTTATTTATTTATTTGAGAGAGAATGAGCAGGGGGAGGGAGAGGGAAAAGCAGACTCCTGAGCAGGGAGTCTGACATGGGGTTCGATCCCAGGACCTTGAGATCATGACCTGAACCAAAGGCAGATGCTTAACCGACTGAGCCACCCAGGCGCCCTGGAAATTTCCTATAAATTTCCCAGTAATAAAAAGACATTGCTGCAATCGGTCCATGCATGTTGTGAAATCGGTCTGTTTGAGGCTGAGTAATATTCCATTGTATATATGGACCACATCTTCTTAAGGAGGACACGTATTGCATGGTGCACTGGGTGTTATATGCAAGTAATGAATCATCAAACTTTACATCAAAAAGCTGGGATGTACTATATGGTGACTAACATAACATAATAATAAAAAAAAGACATTGCTTCTGTGAAACTCAAGCAGGTTGCATTGACAAAAAAGGAAGAGATGAGAATAGCTGGTGACCAAAAGGAAATAAACCAAGACAAGAAGAAGCTGCACAAAAACAAACAAAAAACACAAAAAACAGAAAAAGAGACATGCCAGTTTAAGCTCTGCATTGCAAACAGTAAAGAGCAGGCTGGATACTTCAAAAAAAATCAAAGTTATTAAAAATATTTGCCATAGAGTAGCATTTAATTTTTTCCCCCAATTTTGCTAGATTTTCTGCTTGCCTCCAGATCCACTGTATACCCTGTACTGCTACCTGGAGGCTGACTTGATGGGCTACATGAGCCAGGCCCCTGCTCTCCCAGGAGTTCAGCTATGTGAGGCACTGAGACTAGAGTGAGGAGGGGAGAAATGTTGAGTTATTTAGTCCCTCTTTGCTGGACCATTGTATCACTGACTGCATCCTTCTATCAAAGGCCACATCTCTTCTCAGGTGGTCTTTTCCTATGAATTTGCTCTTTCCAGGCTCTGGTGCCACTCCTTCCTTCTGCCCTTTGGGCCTAGGGGCAGCTATAACAGCTCTCAGCATCCCCTGCTGGCTTCCCTTAGCTCTTCCCCACCTTTGTAAATAGTCTCTCCTTAAACTCCACATTACCTGTTTCGACTGTGTCATCTGTTTCCTGCTGGACCCTGAAGGATACTGAGTACGCAGAGCTCCAGGCATCCCCCAAGACAGCCCCTTTATCTCTTTTATAAACGTTGGTTCTAGACAATAAATTCAGTTTTTAAGCAATCTAATTGCTTTTTTAAAAAGCAGTTCAAAAATCAACTAGTGAAAATAAATTTGAGAAGCACTCGTGAGAATGCCAAAATAGAAACAGAGAGATAAAAATAAGGAGAGAAAAATCCCTCACTTGGAGGATATTAAAATGACCAGTAATATAAAATTCCAGAGAAGATCCCAAAACACATAATTATGTTCTCACTACAGAATGAAACTTACATTGGCTTCAGAACTTTCCTCAAATTGCTAGTGCCAGAAAAAAATGATTACTCAGGAATTCTGAATCTAACCCAACTGCTCCTATGTTGAAAGTAACAGATGGATGGGGCGCCTGGGTGGCAGGGGCGCCTGGGTGGCACAGCGGTTAAGCGTCTGCCTTCACGCTCAGGGCGTGATCCCAGCGTTATGGGATCGAGCCCCACATCACACTCCTGTGCTATGAGCCTGCTTCTTCCTCTCCCACTCCCCCTGCGTGTGTTCCCTCTCTCGCTGGCTATCTCTGTCAAATAAATAAAAATAAAATCTTAAAAAAAAAAGTAACAGATGGCTACTTTCGTTTATACATGGCCTGGGGGAAATATATCCCCATGCACCCACTCCAAAGGCATGAACAAAAATTCAGAGTACAAAAGTGCTGAAGTCAGTCACTGTATAACTGACATGGGAGTAAAACCATTAGGTTAAATTATAAAGAAAAACGCAAAGGGGGTTTTAGATGCACAAAATCAAAAGTGCTAACATGCATTTTCCAAAAGGAGGAGATTTTAAAATACAACTTCTTTGGGGGTATTATAATTTCCGTACGATGAAATGTTCTCTACTTTCACAATGGTGATGGTCACCCAGGTGTTTATTTTTCTTGAAACAATGAATTTTATCTTTGATTTTGGTAATTTGGTAAATGTAGGGTTGAGGACACTTTCACAAAATCAAAAAGTGGTCCAAAAATGAAAAGGTGAAGTATATTTTTCAATGATATCATTTACATAGACATTTTAAAAAGTACGGTACCAAGGATAAATGCATCAAAAGATATCAAAGTCCTTCACAGAGAAAAATCACAAAACCCAGTCCAAAATACTTTGCAAAAGGCCTATACAAATGGAAGGATATAGTATTGCACGGTGAGGACCACTCAATATTGTAAAGATGTTCATTCTCTCTAAAATGATATACAGATATAATAAAATTCCAATAAAAATCCCAAAAAAAGATTTTCATGAAACTTCACCAGCTGATTCTAAAATCTCCATCGAAGAACAAAGGGCCAAGAACAGTCAAGATATTCCTGGAGAAAAGAAGAAAGAAGAGGATCATTCCTTCTCAAGGTATATTATAACAGAGGAAGAAACAAAATGAACCAAAGAAATAGAATGGACTGCCCAGAAACACACAGAGAGAGATGGAAACATTTATGACAAAGTGGGCATTGCAGCTCCTTGGGTGAAGAACAGGCTATGGTGCTGATATAGTCAGTTATCCACATTAAAAAGAGAAAGGAAAGAGAATTCCTGCCTCAAAGCATACACAAAATTCAATTCCAAGTGGAATAAATGTTTGAATGTGAGCAGTAGAACTTCAGATTTTGAAGGGAAAAAAAAGAGTATTTATATGAACACAAAGGTAGGAAAGGGTTTTTTCTTTTGTCCACAAACTTTATTGAGTTGTAATTTATATAACGTTGTGTAAGTTTAAGGTATGCAACATGATGATTTGATATATGTATGTACTGCAAAATGATTTCCATAAGGTTAGTTAACACATCCATCATCCCACGTAATTACTTTGGTATGTGTGTAGTAAGAACATTTAAGATCTACTCTCCTAGCAACTTTCAAATATACAATATAGTATTTCTGAGTACGGTAATGATGCTCTACATTAATTCTCCAAAACTTATTCATCTTATAACTGAAAGTTAGTACCCTTTGACCAACATCTCTCCATTTCCTCCACATCCAGCCCTTGGCAACCATCAACTACTTTGTTTCTAGCTCAGTTTTTGTAGATTCCACACATAAGTGAGATGACACAGTGTTTGGCTCTCTGTGTATGACCTATTTCACTCACAATGCCTGCAAGATTCAGCCATATTGTCACAAATGACAGGATTTCCTTCTTTTTTATGGCTGAATAATCTTCCTCTGTGTGTGTGTGTGTGTGTGTGTGTGTGTGTGTGTGTGTACACGCTATCTCTATGACATCATCCATTCATGCACACTTAGATTGCACATCTTGGCTACTGTGAATAATGCTGCAGTGAAACTGGGACTACAGATATCTCTTCAAAATAGTGATTTCATTTCCTTTGGATATATACCCAGAAGAGGGATTGCTGCATCATATGGTAGTTACGTTTTTAACTTTTTGAGGAACTTTCATACTGTTTTCGAGTGCCTCCATCAATTTACATCCCCACCAATAGTGCACAAGGGTTCCCTTTTCTTCACATCCTTACCAATATTTATCTCTTGTCTCTGTGATAACAGCCATTCTAACAGATATGAGGTGATATCTCATTACAGTTTGGGTTTGCATTTGCCTGATGATAGGTGATGTTAAAGGCATTTTCCTGTGCCTGTTGGCCTCTTGTATATATTCTTTGAAAAATATCTGTTCAGGTCCTTTGTCCGTTTTTAATTATAACATCTGTTTTGATATTGAGCTGTATGGGTTTCCTCTATATTTTGAATATTAACTCTTTATAAGATATATGGTTTGTCGGGGCACCTGGGTGGCTTAGTCATTAAGCGTCTGCCTTCGGCCCAGGGCATGATCCCAGGGTCCTGGGATTGAGCCCCGCATCAGGCTCCCTGCTCCAACGGGAGCCTGCTTCTTCATCTCCCACTACCCCCGCTTGTGTTCCGTCTCTCACTGGCTGTCTCTCTCTCTGTCAAATAAATAAATAAAATCTTTTTAAAAAAAGATATATGGTTTGCTAATGCTTTCCCCCTTTCCATAGGCTGTCTTTTCATTTTTTAATTTTTAACTGTTCATAAGCTTTTTAGTTAGATATTACCACTTGTTTATTTTTTATTTTGTTGCTTGTGTTTTTGGTGTCATATCCAAAAACTCATTGTGAAGACCAGTGATCTTTCTTTGTAACTATTCTGCTAGGAGTTCTAAAGTTTCGGGTCTTATATTAAATCTTTAATCCATTTTGAGTGTTTTTTTTCCTTTTTTATTGAAATATAGTTAACATACAGTGTTACATAGTTTCGGGTGTACAATATAATGATTAAACAATTCTGTACATTACTCAGTGCTCATCAAAATAAGTGCACTCTTAATCCCCTTTATTTCACCCATACACCCACACACCTCCCCTTTGGCAATCACCAGTTATTCTCTGTATTTAAGGGCCTGGGTTTTTTTTGTTTGTCTCTTTTTTATTGTTGTTCATTTGTTTTGTTTCATAAATTCCACATATGAGTTAAATCATTGTTTTTCTCAGCCTGACTTATTCCACTTAGTGTTTTATGCTCTAGGTCCATCCATGTTGTTGCAAATGGCACAATCTCATTCATTTTTATGGCTGAGTAATATTTCTTATAGATAGATAGAGATAGATAGAGATAGAGATATAGAGATAGAGATAGATAGAGATAGAGATAGAGACAGGTATCTTCTTTGTCCATTCAACTATTGATGGACACTTGGGTTCCTTCCATATCTTGGCTATTGTAAATAATGCTGCAATAAACATAAGGTGCATATATCTTTTAGAATTGTGTTTTTGTTTTCTCTAGGGAAATACCCAATAGTGAAATTATTGGATCATATGGTACTTCTATTTTTAATTTTTTGAGAACCCTCCATATTGTTTTCCACCAATGGAAAATTGGCTGCACCAATCTGTATTCCCACCAACAATGCATGAGAGTTCCTTTTTCTCCACATCCTTACCAATACTTATTATTTCTTGTCTTTTTAATTCTAGCCATTCTGACAGGTATACGGTGGTATCTTCTTGTAGTTTTGATTTGCATTTTCCTGATGTGATATTGAGCACCTTTTCATGTGTCTGTTTGCCATTCGTATGTCTTCTTTGAAGAAATATTTGTTCATGTCCTCTGCCCATTTTTTAATCAGATTATTTGTTTTTTGGTGTTGACATTTTGAGTTAATTTTTTAAGTGGCACAAGATAAAGGACCAATTTTTTTTTGCATGTAAATATGCAGTTCTCCCAAACCATTTATTAAAGAGACTGTCCTTTCCTCATTGAATGTTCTTCATTTTTCTGCCAAATATTAGTTGATCATATATTCATGGGTTTATTTCTGTGCTCTCAACTCTGTTCTATTAGTCTATGTGTCTGTTTTTATGACAACACCATACTGTTCTGAGTACTATAGTTTTGTAATGTAGTTTGAAAGCAGGAAGTATGAGGCCTCCAGCTTTGTTCTTTCTCAGGATTGCTTTGGTTATTCAGGGTCTTTGTGGTTCCACACAAATTTTAGGATTGTATTTACTGTCTGTGAGAAAAGCCATTGGAATTTTCAGAGGATTTCAATGAATCTCTAGATGGCTTTGGGTAGTATGGCCATTTTAATGATATTTATTCTTCTAATGAATGTGGGATATCTTTCCACTTCTTCAATTTTTTTCATCAATGTCTTCTAGTTTTCCAATCTTTCACCTCCTTAAATATATTCCTAAATATTTCATTATTTTTGATGTTACTGTAAATGAGATTGTCTTATTTCTTTTTTTTTTTTTAAAGATTTTATTTTATTTATTCGACAGAGATAGAGACAGCCAGAGAGAGAGGGAACACAAGCAGGGGGAGTGGGAGAGGAAGAAGCAGGCTCATAGCGGAGGAGCCTGATGTGGGGCCCGATCCCATAACATCGGGATCACGCCCTGAGCCGAAGGCAGACGCTTAACCGCTGTGCCACCCAGGCGCCCCTATCTTATTTCTTTTTCAAATAGGTCACCATTCGTGTATACAAACACAACTGGCTTTTATATGTTGATTTTGTATCATGAAACTTTACTGGATTCATTTTTTAGTTCTAACAGTATTTTGATGGAGTCATTTGAACCTTCTATATATAACATCATGTCACCTGCAAACAGATACAATTTTACGTCTTCCTTTCTGATCTGGATGCCTTTTATTTCTTTTTCTTGTGTAACTGTTCTGGCAAACACTTCTAGTCCTATGCTGAATAGAAGTAGTGAGAGTGGGTACTCTTGCCTAGTTCCTGATCACAGCAGAAAAGTTTACAACCTTTTATCACTGAGTATGTTAGCTGTGGGCTTGTCATATATGGCATTTATTATGTTGAGATACATTCCTTCTATACCCAATTTGTTGGGTTTTTTTCATGAAAGGATAATGAATTTTGTCAAATGTATTTTCTGCATCTATTGGGATGATCACATATTTATCTTACATTCTGTTAATTTGGTGTACCACATTTATTGATCTGCTTATGTTGAACCATCCTTGGATTCCAGGGATAAATCCCACTTGATCATGGTGTGTGATACTTTTTTTTATTACTCCAATTTTACAATCCACTTCTTCAATCAGAAAACTGAGGGGGCACAGAGGTAAAGAGTTTGCCTGAAGTCCCACAGCTTGCGGATGGAGGGACCAATTCATACTTTTAATGTTCTGTTGAATTTCGTTTGCTAGATTTTGTTGGGAATTTTTACATCTATATGGATCAGGAACACTGACATGTAGTTTTTCTAACAGGGTCCTTATGTTGCTTTAGTATCAGGGTAAAGCTGGCTTTGTAAAATCAGTTTGGGGGTATTCCCTCCTCTTCAATTTTTTGGAAAGTTTGGGAAGGATCAACATTAGTTCTTCTTAAATGTTTTATAGGATTCACCAGGGAAACCATCTGGCCGTGGGCTTTTCTTTGTTGAGAAGTTTCTGATAACCGATTCAATCGCCTTACTTGTTAATACTCTGTTGTTCAGGTTTTGTTTTTCTTCATGATGAAGTCTTGATAGGTTGTATATTTCCAGAAAATTTATCCATTTCTTCTAGGTTATTCAATTTGCTGACACAGTTGTTCATAGTAGTCTCTTAAGATCCTTTGTATTTCTGTGGTATCAGTTGTAATGTCTCCTTCTTCATTTCTGACTTATTCTCACTTTTTTTCTTAGTTTGTCTAGCTAAAGATTTGTCAATTTTATTTATCTTTTCAAAAAAATCTCTTAGCTTCATTGATCTTTTCTATTTTTTCTTGTCTCTATTTTATTTATTTCTGCTTTGATCTTTCTTATCTCCTTCCTTCTGCAAACTTTGGTTTAGTTTGTTCTTTTTCTAGTTCCTTATGGTGTAAAGTCAGGTTATTTATTTGAGATATTTCCTTTTTTTCATGTAGGCTATTATCACTATAAACTTCCCTTAGAACTGCTTTTTTTGGGATGCCCGGGTGGCTCAGTTGTTAAGCATCTGCCTTCAGCTCAGGGCGTGATCCCAGGGTCCTAGGATCAAACCCCACACTGGGATCCCTGCTCTGCTGGGAGCCTGCTTCTTCCTCGACCACTCCCCCTGCTTGTGTTCCCTCTCTCGCTGGCTGTCTCTCTCCGTCAAATAAATAAAATCTTTGAAATAAAATAAAAAACTTAAAAAAAAGAACTGCTTTTTTTATTTCCCACAAGTTTTTGATGTTGTGTTTCCATATTATTTAAGATTTTTTAAAAAGATTTTATTTACTTATTTGTCAGAGAGAAAGAGCACAAGCAGGAGGAGCAGCAGAGGGAGAGCCAGAATGAGTAGCAGGCTCCCCGCTGAGGCAGGAGCCCAATGGGACTCGACCCCAGGACCCTGGGATCATGACCTGAGCTGAAGGAAGACACTTAACCGACTGAGCCACCCAGGAGTCCCATGTCAAGATCTTTTTGATATCCTGTGTGAGTTTTCCTTTGACCCACTATTGTTCAGGAATGTGTTGTTTAATTTCCACATATTTATTAATTTTCCAGTTTTCCTCCTGGTATTAATTTCTAGTTTCATATCATGGTGATCAGAAAAAAAATATATGGTATAATTTCAATCTTCTGAAATTTGCAAAGACTTGTTTTGTGACCTTACATATGGCCTATCTTGGAGAATGTTCAGTATGCACTTAAGTAGAATGTGAATTCTATTGCTATTGGAGGAAATGTTCTGTATAATGTCTGTTAGGTCCATTTGGACTAAAGTATAGTTCAAGCCCAGTGCTTCTTTATTGATTTTCGGTCTGAATGATCTATCTATTGTTGAAACTGAGGTACTAAAATCCCCCACTATATTTGTATTATTGTCTATTTCTTCCTTCAGGGCTGTAGACTTAATATTTTATTTATATATATGCTCTAATGATGGGTACATATATTGTACATATGTATTTACAATTGTTATATCTTAATGAGTTGACCCTTTCCTTATATAATGACCTTCTTTGTGTCCTGTGACAGTTTTTGACTTAAAGTCTACTTTGTCTGTTACAAGCATAGCTACCTCTGCTCTCTTGGTTTCCAGTTGCATGGGATATCACTTTCCATCCCTTCACTTTCAGCCTATGTTATCTTTAATCCTAAAATGAGTTTCTTATAGGCAGCATAAACTTGAGTTTTCCTTTTTTATCTATTCACCCACTCTATGCCTTTTAATTGGAGAATTTAATATATTTACATTTAATTATTCATCGATAAGAACTTACTAATGCCATCTTATTGTTTTCTGACTGCTTTGTAATTCCTTTGTTCCTCTCTTCCTGTCTTGCTGTCTTCCTTTATGAACTAATGATTTTCCATAGTGGTATGCTTTGATCCCCTTCTCTCTGTTGCTCTCTCTTTTTTTAAAGATTTCTTTACTTATTATTTTAGAGAGAGGAACATACAAGCAGGGGGAGGGGCAGAGGGAGAGAAGCAGACTCCCCACTAAGTGCAGAGCTCAATGCAGGGCTCAATCTCAGGACCCTGAGATTATGACCTGAGCCAAAATCAAGAGTCATACATTTAACCAACTGAGCCACCCCCTTCTCTTTACCTTTTTTTGTATCTATGGTAGGTTTTGCTTTGTGGTTACCATGGGGCTTAATAAAACATCTTATAGGGGCGCCTGGGTGGTGCAGCTGTTAAGCGTCTGCCTTCAGCTCAGGGCGTGATCCCGGCGTTATGGGATCAAGCCCCACATCAGGCTCCTCTGCTATGAGCCTGCTTCTTCCTCTCCCACTCCCCCTGCTTGTGTTCACTCTCTCACTGGCTGTCTCTATCTCTGTCAACTAAATAAATAAAATCTTAAAAAAAAATAAAAAATAAAACATCTTATAGATATAATAATCTGTTTTAAGCTAATAATCACATACAAAAATTCTACCCTTTTACTCCCCCCCCAGCATTTTGTTTTTGATGTCTTTGTTTTTTATATATAGCTTTTTATATTGTGTATATATTAAGAAATTGTACCTATATTTATTTTTAATACTTTTGTCCTTGAACCTTTCTACCATAATTAAGTGATTAATATTACAGTTTGGGGATTATAAATGTGACAATATAACTACTTTTGCCAGTGTGTTTTATACTTTCCTATGCTTTTATGTTACTAATTATTGCCCTTTCATTTCAACTTGAATAACTTCTTTCAGCATTTCACGTAAGGCAGGTCTAGCATGAATGAATTTCCACAGCTTTTATTTGTCTGAGAAAGTCTTTATCTCTCCATTTCAGAGGCAAAACTTTGCCAGGTAAAGTTTTCTTAGTTGGCAGTTCTCACTTTGCATATATCATCCCCTCTCTCCTGACCTGCAAGGTTTCTGTTGGGAAATTCACTGACACAGGCTTATGGAGGTTTTCTTGTAGATGAGGAATTTTTTTCTTACTGCTTTTTAAATTCTTTGTCTTTAATTTTAGACAGTTTTATTAAAATATGCCTCAGTGAATTCTTCCTTAGGTTGAAACTAGTTGGGGACTTACGTGCTCCATAAACGTGGATGTTGAAATATTTCCCCATATTTGGGAAGATGTTAGCCATTATTTCTTTTAAAAAGCTTTCTGCCTCTTTCTCCCTGTTTTCCTCCTGGAACCCCAAAATACGTAGATTTCTTTTTTTTATTATAATAATATTTTTTCATTATATTATGTTAGTCACCATACAGTACATCCCCGGTTTCTAATATAAAGTTCGATGATTCATTAGTTGCGTATAACACCCAGTGCACCATGCAATACGTGCCCTCCTTACTACCCATCACCAGCCTATCTAATTCCCCCACGCCCCTCCCCTCTGAAGCCCTCAGTTTGTTTCTCAGAGTCCATAGTCTCTCATGCTTCATTCCCCCTTCTGGTTACCCCTTTCTTTATCCCTTTCTTCTCTTACCGATCTTCCTAGTTCTTATGTTCCATAGATGAGAGAAACCATATGATAATTGTCTTTCTCTGCTTGACTTATTTCACTTAGCATTATCCCTCCAGTGCCATCCATGTTGCAGCAAATGTTGAGAACTCGTTCTTTTTGATAGCTGAGTAATATTCCATTGTATATATGGACCACATCTTCTTAATCCAGTCATCTGTTGAAGGGCATCTCGGCTCCTTCCACAATTTAGCTATTGTGGACAATGCTGCTATGAACATTGGGGTGCATATGGCCCTTCTCTTCACTACGTCTGTATCTTTGGGGTAAATACCCAGTAGTGCAATGGCTGGGTCATAGGGTAGCTCAATTTTTAACTTTTTAAGGGACCTCCACACTGTTTTCCAAAGTGGCTGTACCAACTTGCATTCCCACCAACAATGTAAGAGGGATCCCCTTTCTCCACATCCTCTCCAACAATTGTTGTTTCTTGCCTTGTCAATTTTTGTCATTCTAACTGGTGTAAGGTGGTATCTTTAGTGTGGTTTTGATTTGAATTTCCCTGATGGCTAATGATTTTGAACATTTTTTCATGTGTCTGTTAGCTATTTGGATGCCTTCATTGGAAAAGTGTCTGTTCATATCTTCTGCCCATTTTATGATTTGTTTATTTGTTTCTCCAAAATACATACATTTCAAATGGTATTCTATAAGTCAAGTAGGTTTTCTCTATTCTTTTGCATCCCTCTTTCTTTGTTCTCTTCTGACTGGGTAATTTCAAATGACCCATCTTCAGTTTTATAGATTCTTTCTTCTGCATTATCAAGTCTGATGTTCATGCTCTCTACTATATATTTTTCTTCCATTTCATCCATACTATTTTTCAGCGTTAGTATTTCTGTTTGGTTGGTTCTTTTAAAAATTATTTGTATATGTTGAATTTCTCATTTTTCATTGTTTTCCTGATTGTGTTAAATTATCTTTCTGTGCTATCTTGTAGCTCACTGAACTTCTTAAAACAACTATTTTGGATTCTTCATCAGGCAAATCAGATCTCCATTTCTTTAAGGTCAGTTACTATAAAACTGCTGTGTTCCTTTGTTAGTGTAGTTGCCTTGATTTTTCATATTCTTTAAAGTCCTGAATTGCTGTCTTCATGTTTGAAGAAGCTGTCACGTTCTCTAGTTTTTACTGACTGGCTTCAGCAGAGAAATACCTTGTCATCCTATAGAGATTCTCAGGCTTTCTCAGACTTCCTCTATGGATACACCTGTTCCAGACTTCTTGTTCCCTCTTGAAGTGGGGAGAGGTAGAATTGAGACTCTTTGCTTTCTCTCAATCCCGTCAAGCCAATCCAAGTGCAGACAGCCTCCTGTTTGTTTTCCCTAGGGCAGTGCTGAATGGTTAAATTTATGTGCTTTCTCCCAATCCTGGAGAGCTGGGCTGGATTTCTGCATGTACTCACCAGCTGTCTGCAAAGGCTTGTACTCACCACGATGGAGGCACACACAGGGAGCCAGCCACAGGGTGAGGGGGTTTGTGGGTGAGGCATGCAGAGTAGTGACGGTGCCTGTTACCCACTTGGGTGGGCTAGCTGGGGGGATCACAGGCAAGGCATCCCCTGTGGCTTATGGGCAGGCTAAGTCCACGACGCAGTTAATAGGATACATGTCCCACTGGTGCCTTCTGAGCCCTGGTTGCTGTTCTTCCAGGACCTTTTATCCTCCAATCATTAGCACACCTCAGTATTCTTAGTGGGCCAGAAATAAATGGGTCTCTTTGATAGCATCCCACACAGCGGGGGATGCCAGTAGCATTCACTCACACACAGTCTCATTTTCTCCTTGGGAGAAATCACAGGCTGAGAAAATTCTCTTGGCACTACTCTGTGCTGCCTTGGGAGAGGGGTGAAGCAGTTAACTTGTAACTGTTCCTCTTACCCTCTTTATCACATCTAATCTTGGATAGTTTTTGCTCCAACAGTTTGCTGGAACTTCTCTGCTGGAGTCCCAGACTTCTGCAAAGGCACTCCCATCTGTGGCTAATCCTCAAAATCATCTTTGTGGGGAAAATGGTAGAAAATTCCTCTTCCTCCATATTGAGGATATCATTTCAGGAAGGATTTCTTAACAAAACTTCCACATACATGCACAAAAATTAACCATAGTGAAAGAGATTGATAAATACAGAAAACCATAAAGAAAGTGATGGTAAGTCAAAATCTAAACAGAGATAGCTTCATACGTTTAACAAAGGAATAACCTCCAGAAGATACAGTGTAAATAACTTCTAGAAATAAGTAAGAGAAAGATAAACAAAAATGCATAAAGCACAAACTCACCTATTATAGAAGAGGAAACACAGTGGCCAATTAAGACATAAACGTTGGCCGATTTCATCAGAAATAAAATAATGCAAACGGAGACCATGAGATATATGTTACATACACCAGACTGGTGAACTTTTCAAGTCAAGTCGTATGAAGTTCTTAAAAAAAAAAAATGTGGGACACTGCTAGGTATCTATATTGGCTGCTTTGGGAAAACCATGTGACATTATTCCATGAAAGTGAAGATATGCATTCCCCATTACCCCGTGATTCCCCATCCAGGTGCATATACTACAGGAACTCTCAGGTGTATGAAGAGGCGGGTATTAAAATATTCACAGCAGCTCAGTTCATAATAGCAAAAAAAAAAAAGTCACATAAATAGCCCACTTGTTCCACTCAAGGAGAATAGACAAATATATTGTGATTGCTCACATGATGGAATATTATACCAGCATAAAAGTAATTGATACAGAGCTACACACACAAACATGGATGAACCCACTAATATTGTGCTGAAATGGGGGAAAAAAGTCATAGAAGAATAGAGTGTGATTCTATTTACTTGAAGTTCAAAAACAATAAAAATACTATTATTTAGGGAGATGTACATACGTGGTAAGTGAATGGTAACCCTCAAACCCCTGCTCTGAATCAGAGAGAAGGAGATGAGATGGAGAGGGGCCCATAAGCAGGCCCCAGAAAACGTAAGAAATTTACGCTTCTTACGTTGACTGGTGGGGGCTTCCCTCGTTCGCTTCAAGGTTATGCTTCATAATTATATGCATTCCGTCGTAGCTGTCATATATTTTGTTCTACTAATAAATATTTCACAATTTAAAATAGAAACGATGAGCTATATTTTATTTTATTTTTTTATTTTTTTTAAAGATTTTTTTTATTTATTTATTCGACAGAGATAGAGACAGCCAGCGAGAGAGGGAACACAAGCAGGGGGAGTGGGAGAGGAAGAAGCAGGCTCCTAGCAGAGGAGCCTGATGTGGGGCTCGATCCCATAATGCCAGGATCACGCCCTGAGCTGAAGGCAGACGCTTAACCGCTGTGCCACCCAGGCGCCCCAGATGAGCTATATTTTAAAATGTAACTTCCAGCAGAATACGGAGCTAGCTGCTTGTCTTTTAAATGTCTGCATAGAGTAAAGCACACTGAATGGAACGCTTTTAGAAAGAAAATGAAAATCAGAAGGACTGATGAAGAAAGATGAAAAGAATAACTTGAAATCATTCACACATACAGAGGAGATTTCACAAGAAACAGTTACCCTGGTTTAAGCAAATTGATTTGTAATAAGACACATACCGGAATGAAATATCACAGAGAAGTAAAATAAAAATGATAGACAAAGATAGCAGGCAAATCCAAACAAACGAGAAATGAGGATGGTGATCTTATTTTAGACAAAGCAGAACTCAAAGGCCATAAAACATTCAATTGGGCAAGGCCACTTTAGATTACTAAGTGACATAATCCACAAACAATAAACACTAATATACTTAAGAACATAAAATTCAAATAGAGCAAACAGTGATGGAAGTGAGAAATTGGCAAAAACAGAGCTCCAGTGCAAGACACTTATCTGGATCATGGAGCAAAAGAGGAGATGGAGTTAATAGTGGCTGTGGGCAGTTGTCTTCTCAGTTGTGTGCCTGAATTTTCCAGGTTTTCTAGAATATGTAGCTAATACTCACATAGTATGGAAAAAAAAAAAACTTCATCAAAACCTGTGTTTGGGAGATTCCTGGGTGGTTTAGTCCATTGAGCATCTGACTCTTGATTTTGGCTCAGGTCATGATCTCAGGGTTCTGGGATCAAGCCCCGCATCCTGCTCTGTGCTCACCATGGAGTCACCTTGGGATTCTCTCTCCCCCCTCCTTCTGCCCCTCCCCTCACTCGTGCTCTTTATAGCTCTCTAAAATAAATAAATAAAATCTTAAAGAAAAAAAAGAAAGACCTGTGTTTGGTAATACCACACATATAGGAAAGCCAGGTAATGTATTTCTTCCTCCTAAAGTCAATCTGCAAATAATCAGTGGACTGATTTTAAAAGCTTTTGTTAGTCATTAGATAATACTCCCTATTCACAGTGCCACTTTAAATCAATTTCAATCCATTTTTCTATCAGTAATTGAACCACACAAAGTGAATAGCACAACGATCAAATCTGAAACCTTTGAGTTTTCTTTTCATTCCTAACCAGAAATTTTGTATTTTAGTAAGAATTGGAACCTACAGAAATTTGATTTCAATGCACATAAAAATCAGGGTAAAATATGGATGTTCCAATATTACTGTAACTTATTGTACAGCGAAAAAATTATTCAGGAATCAAAGATAAGGTCCATGAGTAATACTCTTCATTAAAAGAGGTTGGACATTTGAAAGAAAATCTGATAACTAATAGCCTATAAGTTACAATTTTTTTAGAGCTGGATAAGTAGAGAGAGTTCCTCAGAACTGCATATTAAATTCACTTTCAATTAATATGGTTCAGCATTTTAGTCTTATGATTTGTATGCTTGGTAATACTTTTAAAATTAACTGTGCCAAAGACAGACATACCACATACTTCTCAGCTGTAATAATTTTTCTAATGCTATATCTTTATAACAGTAATTGCCTTCTTTCTGAAAGAATATGCAGTTTGAATCTAGTGACACTTCATTTATTACTTTTCTTATATTAGAGCTACCTCAGCATATTGGACTTCTTTTTTTCCTTAATGACTTTTTTCTATTAGAAGACCATGAAGACCCCAGGGCAAAGGAAGTGCATTAGGAAAGAGAGGCATTTTAGAAGCAGCAGGAATGTCTAAGGTGGACATCAGACAATTCTTTTTTTTTCTTTTAAGATTTATTTATTTATTTATTTATTTGAGAGAGAGAGAGAGTGCACACACTTGAGCACAAGCAGGGGGAGCAGTAGGTAGAGGGAGAAGCAGGCTCCGCCATGCTGAGCAAGGAGCCCTATGTGGGACTTGATCCCAGGACCCTGGGACCATGACCTGAGCCAAAGGCAGACACTTAACCAACTGAGCCACCCAGATGTCCCAACATCAGACAGTTCTTATCAAAAACAGACTGTACAGGAGACCCTCCATTTCCTTTAACCATGGATGTTTTTGGCAAATGTCTATTCACAAAAGGCTATGAAATTTGCAAGACTCATCATTAATATAGTGGGTTAAATTGCCAGCCCAGCAAAACGCACATGAAGTATGTCATCGGCCATGCCACTGCCACTTTCAGTTGAGGTGTCACCCTGCACCTGCTCCCTGGGCAGCTAGGACCCACCAGAACACTTGGATCAGGAGACAGAGCTCCTCTTGCCCTGACAGCAGACTCTGTCTTTTCCAGACCATAAGCATCAGGTGATTAGGTCAGTGTTGGAGCAAAACGAGTCCATATGGCTCCACAGGGTCAAGAGCCAGTTAACTAAAGTGTGACCAGGAAGCACTTCAAAGAAGCAACTCCATGGACTGGCAGGTTTGGGCAGTCACTTATCTCCTGATGCTGGAAGTGCCCAAGCCTAGGCTGAGGACAACACTGAAAGCAAGAGAGAAGATTCAAGAACCAGCTGCCGGCTCAATCACTGCCATCCCTTTCTCCCAAAAGTTTCTGCAGTTGAATTTCTCCTGGACCCTTGGACCTTATGCTTTTCTTGCTTCTTGGATTTTGTTGACATGGTTCGGCTGGCTTGGCAAGGATTCCACTCTCCATCCCACCTGCACGAATGCCGCCCGTCTCATATACAGGTTGAATCCCATTCTCCCTGTAAGATACAATCTGAATCAATCCTTCCCCACTTCAACCCCAGTGGGAGCAGCAGAACATAATGAAAAGAGCAGACCCTTGAGAAGCAGATGAATCTGGATTTCTCTATCCAAACTTTGGCAATTACCATTCCTGTGACTGTGGCCAATTACACATTACTTTTGGAAGGAATGTGTTCTTTACTTGTAATAATGAAAACTTGTCTTGGAGGGCTGTTATGAGCTGATACACAAAAAGCACCAGCAAACCATCATCTCCTTTCATCTTTTGAAATAAAAGTTAGGTGTAATTCATTTCTTGATTAAGTTCTAACTTGCAACTATTTCCTATTATCTCCTATTACTCTTTTAATACATTTATTGCTGTTTATATTTTTCCAACTCTTACCATTTCCTCGTCTAGAATCTAAACTTTTGAAGGCAAGTCTTACGCTTCTTTGTTCCCAACTCAATTTACAGCTCAGCACCTTGCACGGTATTTTATCTGGAAGACTCCTGAGACACCAAAGACTCTGAGCCTCATTGCATGACAGTTCTGAGCATTACTGCTGGCTGACCATGTCCTTTACATGCCCAGGACACAGAGAATAAAGAACTGGCTGTAAGACAGAATCAGCCCACGGTTATACACGTGAAGGTCATCTATTGACGCATATCAGGAAACACGTAAACAAGCCTCAGTAACCAGCAACAGGGCAAACTCTTCTCTTTTGGAAACACCCTAAACTTTGCTGATGCCCACAACTGGGGATACTAGATACCGGGTTTGTTATCATCAAGAAATTGATCAGGGTCTGGGGATTCAGTTACATGCAACCCATCTCACAGCATATTAACCAGCGGACATGGATTACAAGTAAACCACTCAAGCCATCAAGAGATACATAGAAAGAGTCTAGGATGCCCTGCAGAGACACGTACTGGGACATCTGCAGCATGGAGGTACGCAAGCTCCATAAGGCTCCTGAGCTCCCAAAGACCACTGCCTGTCTCCAGTACTATTCCAATGGACCTTATCACTCTCCGTTCTCTGCCCTCAGAGAGAGAGAGAGAGAGAGCAAAATTCCCCAAACTGGCCTATGGAAATAATTCCTATCTCTAAAAAGATTCTCAACAGCCAGTCAGAAGCAACAACCAGGGGAAAGTCGATTATAGTTGTTTCCAGGTGCAATTCAAAATGATGCATTTAATTCGTTATGCTTTTAGGCACATGACTACCTTATTAGATATCTTTGTCTACCTTGTTTTTAATTTTCCTATCCAAGCTCACTGTCTCTTGTAGAAAATAAGTTTTATTGCATTTTCAATTAAAATGTGCCTGATGGATCAAAACAAAAGAATTTATACTGAGAAGTAAATGACTCAAGCAAATATAAAAAAAACCAACACTGTCATGTTTTAATAAAATTGGGTATTTTACCAATGACCATTTTTAATTTCACTTGGCCTTGAGTGGTTTTCTTATGCTGTACTTTAATTAGTCTGTGTCACTCTTGGTTTTCTGGTGAGACTATCTTGCCCTAATGAAATTTAATACTCTTAGTAAATTTAAAGATGAGCGTATTAGTCTATCTTCATAAACAAGATAGAGGGTTTTAGACACTTCAGCAGCTTTATTAGCAGAGTAAAGGTCTGCATTGTTTCAAAGACCTGTACAAATTTGTGCACATCTTACTTCCTTCTCCTCTTTAGCACTTAAGGAATGAAGGCTTCATCTTTAATGTAATCAAGCAAAATACATTCTCGGGAAGAGAGGTCATGATCTTGACTGTAAGAAACCCCCAAAGTGGATTTATAACGAATTTTCTGAATAAATAATGACTCCAAATACATTTACATTAAATATATTAACCTTTAGCTCACCTATATTTTTAAATAGCATATTAAAGTTATATTTGAGCTCAATTCATGCGCTTGAAAGAAAGCCCTACAGGCTTTCTATAACTCATATTAAAGGTTAAAGTGATTCAAACATTTTTTTTCCCACAAAATATCGCCAAACATACAAATCTGTAGTGAAACTAAAGCTGAATTTCTGATGGGCACAGCAGGAAATATATCTGTTGGTATAAAAATTCAAAGACACTTTTAAAAAGAAGTTAATATATGCAGCATGAGATTTTAAGCTTTCTTATATTAGAAAATGATTGCCATAGCAATGAAAAGAGAGGGGGGAAAAGTACCCTAATCCAGGTTGAAGTTCATTCATCATACACTTCCAATTCCTTGGCATTTGCATGTTTCATTAAATACTGCAGTTTAGGGAAAAAAAAAAAAAACGACAACAGAATTCGAGCTGAATGGAAGGGGAACGAAAGCTGTTTTTTTTCCATCATTTATCTATAGGTTTCTGATAAATCTGGCACTATAAGAATCAGTCATTTATACTTGGGTATAAATATATAGAGCTGGTTTCTCTAAAACTTGGGAGTAATTATTTTTTTTTATTTTTTAAAGAAAGCTATTCTTTTTTTAAAGATTTATTTGAAGGGGGGAGGGGCAGAGGGAGAGAGAGAATCTCCAGCAGACTCCCCACTGAGCACAGAGCCCAAGCTTGATCCCACGACCCTGAGATCATGACCTGAGCCAAAATCAAGAGTTGGATGCGCAACTGGCTGAGCCACCCAGGCGCCCCTTACCTTGGGAGTAATTAGTAACCATCTATTAATTCCACTCCTGGGACAGCTCCAATGAGTTAAACACCAAAAGACTGGAGATCTTCTGGCCACTGCCCAGCATGGTGGGAGAGCTAATCCCAGCTCTTGGTGCCACATACTTGGGTTTCTCAGGGCTGGAACGCTCCCTGAAGCTTAAGAACCACCCAAACACCTGTTGGAATGAATGTAAAACTATGGGAGCTGCCTTTTTTGAGAAAAGAAAATATGAAAGAAAAACAAATCTTCCTCTATCTGGCAGCTTCTAATGAAAAGGAAATCATGAAATAATGACTTGGACATAAAAGCATTTTATTTAGTCTGATGCTGTGCTGCAGTAAGTCTTAGCCTGACATGCTAAGGGAGCTGAATTTATACTTCAGTAAGCTAAAGAAAGAGGGGTTTTTTTGTTGCTAAATTTAAAGATCTCAAGTAAGGCAGCACGGCACAATGATTAAGAACAGAGCTTCCAGGGCCCTATCGGCCTGAGCTGGTGTCCAGCCTACTATTTACTGCTCCCTCTTCTGTTCCTGTGCCTCAGTTCCTCCTTTGGGTGGGATGGTAACAGAGGTGCCCCAATGGGGTGTCACGAGAACCAAGTGGTGAGAATACTTGAAAAGGGCCTGGGTACGTAGTACATTTTACAACCATGCTCATTAGTACGGAAGCTAAACGGAAATGATGCCGTGGGTCTGGACTAGTATTTTTTTTTTTTTAAGTGGCTCTCTTTTTTCCGGTGGCTCACATGTGCAGGCAGGATGAAGGCTGGCCTAGAGGTTAAGAGCGTGGGCATATCACCGGGGTTTAAACCTGAGCTCTGCCCCTCACAAGCTGTAAAACCTCAGGCACGACTAAACCTTGTTGTACTCACTTTATAGAATGGCCCTTAGAAGAGTGTCTGGAACATGGAGAATGACTGATAACTGTTAGTAATTCCTGTTGTCACCATCATCATCATCATCAGCCCAGGACAAGCCCAGCTTGAGGTACCTCTGAACCTTCATAACGGATACTGAAGTTGGAAAAGCAATTCTACCTGGTGGAAAATCAACTTTAGTGCTCCTCCCTGAGCTAGTCGCCTTTCCCAGGAGGCCTGACACAGAAGATCCTGCCAGTCCCCACGGACCTCCTGTGTTCACAGATCCCAAAGACGGCCTTGCCACCCCAGGGCAGGACTACCCAAGGCGGGTGACAGGAACTATGAAGGGCTGCATGCCACCCCATCAAAAAAACACAAGACACGAAGCAACCAACTATACCAACCACCTGCCCACATCAACACAGTCCTTCCTTTGTACATATGAACAGAATAACCAAGGACGGGCTGACATTTGAGTAAAACGAATTTTCTAAAAAGCTAGATGAATAAAGAGGCCAACTGACCTGTGGGGGGGAGGTGAGAATACAGAGGAGTGACGAAACCTGACAAATAAAATTCTAATTAATACCCCTGAAGGAGACAGCACCCATACAATGAGTGCTTCACAAACTGTGAATGTATTGCTGTGAAAAAGAAGCAATTAGAGAACAAGAGAGTTCTCTGAAAATAACATGCTGTCAAAATGAAGCATTCAACAGAAGGGTCAAATAGTAGAATGAAGAAAGCTGAGGCCCAAATTAGTTATCCAGAAAATAAAACAGAAGAAATAACCCAGAAAGTAAGAAAAATATCAAAAAATGTCAAGAATTATTTGGCTTAGGGGCGCCTGGGTGGCACAGCGGTTAAGCATCTGCCTTCGGCTCAGGGCGTGATCCTGGTGTTATGGGATCGAGCCCCACATCAGGCTCTTCCGCTGTGGGCCTGCTTCTTCCTCTCCCACTCCCTCTGCTTGTGTTCCCTCTCTCGCTGGCTGTCTCTATCTCTGTTGAATAAATAAATAAAAATAAAATCTTAAAAAAAATAATTATTTGGCTTCAATTTAGCAGGTAGAATATTCTACCTACTCCGAGTAGGATAAATTCTCGAAGGCAGAGAAATATGGGAAGAGATATAATCACAAACTTAATGGAGAAATTTCCCCAGAAAATTTCTCTTGAAATATCCAGCAGACAACTAATCAGATCCAGAACATTAGGTCACTATGGTGTGTTGCAGCCAGATATAAGATAAACACCCTATATCTTTCCAGAAATTACAACAGAAAATATATTCCCATCTCCCAATAATACAGACATTATTTGTCCAGAAGTTAATATATAAAATGAATGCAGTCACAACCAAAATCAAATCACTATCAGTGTAAAACTTTACAAAGCGATTCAAAAATTTACCAAAGAGAAAATACACATAAGGAGCAAAATTTACAAAAAAATAAAACAGTAACTTATTATAAAGCTAGACTAATTAATATATTGTACTGGCTTAATAACGGACCAACAGACTCATGAAACAGAATAGAGATTAATATACAGACCCATGTCCAGAGCTGTGGGGAAGAGGAGGACACTTCACTTGTGAGGAGAAACACTGAACATTCAAAAATTGCTGCTGGAGTAATAATTATTCATTTGGAAAAAAAAGTTAGAGGTATACACTTCATACCATATTTAAAAGTAAGTTTGGGATCAATGACCTAAACATAAGCAGTAAAACTACAAATGTTTTTGGAAATACATAGGAAAATAATTTCAGAACTGTGGGGCAAGAACAATCTTTTCAAGTAAGAAACCCTAGACAATATATAAGAAAATAATAACAACAGAGTTTGCAAGATAAAAAGATAACAATTCTATATTTTTTAAAAAGACACTTCATTGAAACTAAAAAGGCAAACAACAGACTGGAATAAAATATTAGCCATTTAAAGCAGAAAAGAATTACTATATGAAGAAATCCCACATACCGAGGAACCAGTCTTATAGAAAATAGACAAAACGAATGAACAAGAAATTCACAAAAGAAATTCAAATGAGTAATAAAATCTTGCTATTTGTTTTCTTTATGTCTCATCTATTCTCTGTTTCCCTTTTCTTTTTTTTCTGCCTTCTTTTGGATAATTAGGTATTTTGCATGACTCCATTTTATTTCCTTTGTCGGCTTATTAGCCAACTCTTCATTTTTTTTTATTTTAGTGGTTGTTTTAGAGTTTATAGTCTACATTTTAGCATACAGCACTTTGCCTTCAAGTGACAGACTTCTTCACATATCTTTTAAGAGCCTTACATTGTATACCTCCCTCCAAACCTTTACACTATCTTCTTCATACATATGTTAAAAAACCCACAAAATACTGGTGTGTTTTTCTTCATATTTTCTGTCCTATGTGTGCACTGAGCTGCTCAAATCTGTGGATTTATAATTTTTATCTTATTTTCAAAATAAAATTGGCTATTATAGTTTTTGAACTGTGATTCAACTGATATGTAACATATGTATTTTTTAAAGATTTATTTATTTCAGAGAGAGAAGAGACAGAGAGATCACAAGGGTGGAGGGAAGAGTAGAGGGAGAGAGAAACCCAAGCAGACTCCACACTGAGCACAGAGCCTGACTCGGGACTCTATCTCATGACCCACGAGAACACGACCTAAGCCAAAACCAGGAGTCAAATACTTAACCAATGGCTCCACGCAGGCACCCCAACATATAACATTATATTAGTTTCAGATGTACAACATAATGATTTGATATATATAGATATAGATATAGATATTACAAATGATCACCACAATAAGTCCACTTAATGTCCATCACCATACCTTGTCACAAAATATTTTTCTTGTGATAAGAACTTTTAAGATCTACTCTCTTGTTTTTAAATATTTTTTTCTGTTAATCCCCACTCCTTTAAGGGCCCCCATTCCACATATATTAGGTTTCTTGAAATTCTTCCCTATCGCTCACTAATGCTCCTTTCATTTTTCACAAATTTTTTTCTCCATGTTCTACATTTGGATAACTTCTATTGCAATGTCTTGAGTTCACTAATCTTCTCTTCTCTTGTATTTCTTTTAATTTATTTTTTTGAGGGGGACAGAGAATCTTAAGCAGACTCTCCACTGAGCATGAAGCCCAATGCACGGCTCATTCCCACAACCCTGAGATAACGACTTGAGCCAAAACCAAGTGTCAGATGCTTAACCAACTGAGGCACCCAGGAGCCCTTCTTCTCTCCTATTGAATCTGCCATTAATCTCATCCAGTGAATCTTTTCTCTCTTATATTGAATTTTTCATCACTCAGAGTTCAAACAGGTATTTTTTTTTATACCTTCCTGTCTATAGTTAGCTTTTTGAACATCTGGAATACAGTTATAACTGTTTTAATGTCCCTGTCTACTATTTCTAACATGTGGGTAAGTTTTATATCAGTTTAAATTGGTTTCTTTTTTTCCTCATTTCAGGTTGTATTTTCTTGTTTCTTGGCATGCCCAGTAATCTTTGATTGGATGCCAGACATTGTGATTATTATCTTGTTGGTGCTGGATATTTTTGTACTCCTATGAACATTCTTGCACTTTATCTTGGAACACAATTAAATTAGTTGGAAATGGTTTGATTCCTTTGGATCTTACTTTTAAGATTTGTCACAGTGCTTGCTTCAGCAGCACAGACATTAAGATTTGTCACAAGGGACTGGAGGGACACATACTCTGGGGTTAATCATTCCCCATCACTGAGGCAAGATTCTTCTAAAAGTATTCTACTCACTGCCCAAGCAAATCATGAAGTTTTCTAGTCTGGATGGTAGGAAAGCCCTGCTTTTGTGCCTGCATTTTCCCCCTAATCCACTCAGATGATTCTTTCCTGACCTCAGGTGGTCTCCTCACATGAAAAAGCTGATCAGTATCAACTAAATACTCACAGGGCATGCTCTGCAGACTCCAGAACTCTCTGTTTGTGGAATTCTATCCTCTCTGGTACTTTGTCCTGTGAACTCTAGCCACCTTGAAATTCCCAGACCTTCACCTTCTTCTCCTTAACTCAGTGAGTGTGCCAGGCTCTTCCCATGTTTCCTCTACCTGTGCTGCAGCCTGGAAACTGTCTCATAAGTGGAGGCTAGGGATAATCTTAGGACTTACTATTAATGGTGGAGGATCAAGGTAGAAGGAATATAGAGTAGAGTCAGGCCAGATTTATTGCCATCAGCTAAGCAGAGATCCTGGCATTCAAGGTTTAGCTGGAGGAGTTAAGAAAAGCTCAGTTTGTTTGGTCTGATAACATATGAATCCCAAGGTGGGCTACTCTAAATGAAGTTGAAATGCCAGACTTCTTTGATATACTGTAAGAGGAAGAGATCTAAAGGCTTAAGGAGACTGGAGTAAGAGTGCATTGACCCTTAAGACTTGCTCATATGCCCTGGAGGATCCAGGGAACACACTTTTCACCACAACTATAAGAAATCTGTGAGAGGAACTTCAAATCCTTGAAGAGCTTTGTGGTAACTCTTCTCTGCAGATCAGAAACTAGAGTGGGAATGTCTGTGTTACCATCAAGCTAGATTCCTCAAATGCAATAAGGATTATGGAACTCCTGGGTGGCAGGGACCAAGTGACAGCACTTAATCACCAAAGACCATGTGGGTATGGTTACTGAGCAGACAGTGGGGCCAAAGCAGTACTCAGAAGAGTCTGACTCACAGAGATGCTTGATATTGGCCCCTAGACGTTCTATTTTTTTTTGTATTAGTCCTTCACTGATACACATTCTCATCTTGGTTGATAAAATTTTGCAATAAACTAAGCCAAAAGGCCAGACTCCTCAAATAAAAGCAAACCATAAACCAGACTCCTCAAACAGTATAATATATAATAACAGTAAAAATACAAACAGTACTTCAAATTTTTTTAAAAAATTATACTACCTGTGATTATGTGTGAGACTAGTCCCATTACTGATAAACAAGCAATCACAAGATGTTTCATTGTGAATCTTTCAAAAATTATTTAAATCAGAGCTATTAAATAATCTGATTCCTAATTTCAATCCAGCATAACGTAGAACCTTTTGTAGTTTAACGTAAGGACGACGATTATCTCAACCACAGGAGACACTTCTCAAACTATTACAAAAAAACAGAGAGCAAGAAAAGCTTCCAAATGCTGAGGCCAGCATTACCCAGACACCAAAACCAGACAAAGACACTAAAAAAAAAAAAAAAAAAAAAAAAAAACTACAGGCCAATATCTCTGATGAACACAAATGCAAATATCCTCAACAAATAAATACAGCAAACTGAAGCCAGTAATATATTAAAAAATTAATTTATCATGAAAAGGTGAGATTTATTCCAGGGATGCAAGGTGGTTCAATATTCACAAATCAATCAATGCGATACATCACATTAACAAGAGAAACGATAAAAACCATACAGTCATCTCAATAGATGCAGAAAAAGCATTTGAAAAAGTACAATAGCCATTCATGTTAAAAACTCTCAACAAAGTAGGTTTAGAGGGAACATAATAAAAGGCCTTATATGAAAAACCCACAGCTAACATCATAGTCAATGGTGAAAAACTGAGAGCTTTCCCTCTAATATCAGGAACAAGACAAGGATGTCCACTCTAACCACTTTTATTCAGCATAGTACTAGAAGTCCTACCTGTAGCAATCAGACAAGGAAAAGAAATGGCATCTAAATTAGTAAGGAAGAAGTGAAACTTTCACTATCTGCAGATGACATGATACTATATATAGAAAACCTTAAAGACTCCACCAAAAAACTACTAGAAGTGATAAATGAATTCAGTGAAGGTGTAGAATAAAAATTCAATATACAAAAATCTGTTGCATTTCTATATACCAATAACAAAGTAGCAGAAAGAGAAATTAAGAAAACAAGCCCATTTACAACTGCACACAAAATAATAAAATACCATAACCAAGGAGGTGAAAGACCTCTACCCTGAAAACTATAAAACACTAATGAAAGACATTGAAGATGACGCAAACAAATGGAAAGCTATTCCATACTCATGGATTAGAAAAAACCAATATTGTCAAAATGTCCGTACTAACCAAAGCAATCTATAGGTTTGATGCAATCTCTTATCAGAATACTAACAACATTTTCACAGAACTAGAACAAATAATCCTAAAATTTGTATAGAACCCCAGAGGACTCCAAATAGCCAAAGGAATCCTGAGAAAGAAGAACAAAGCTGAAGTATCATGATTCCAGATCTCAAGATATACTACAAAGCTGTAGTAATCAAAAGTAAAGAATGATATGGCATTAAAATAGACACGCAGGTCAATGGAAGAGAATAGAGAGCCCAGAAATAACCCCGTGATTATATGCCCAATTAATTTGTGACAAAGAAGGTAAGAACATAAACTGGGGAAAAGATAGTCTCTTCAAATAGTGCTGGGAAAACTGCACAGCTACATACAAAAGAATGAAACTGGACCATTTTCTTATCCATACACAAAAATATACTCAAAATGGATAAAGACCTAAACATGAGACTGAAACCATAAAACTCCTAGAAGAAATCATAGTAATTTCTTTGCCATGAGCCACAGAAACATTTTTCTAGATATGTGTCCTCAGGCCATGGACACAAAAGCAAAATTAAACTATTGGGACTACATCAGAATGAAAAGCTTTTGCATACTGAAGGAAATCATCAACAAAATGACAAGGCAATCTACTGAATGGGAGAAGTTATTTGCAAATGATATATCTGATAAGGGGTTAATATGCAAAATATATTTAAAAATTATATATACAATTCCAAAAAACAAATAATCTAATTTAAAAATGGGCAGAAGACCAGGGAATAGAATTTTTCCAAAGAAGATATACAGACAACCAACAGACACGTGAAAAGATGCTCAACATCACTAATCGTCAGGGACATGCAAATCAAAATCACAGGATATCACCTTACACCCATCAGAATGGCTAGAATTAAAAAGACAAGAGATAACAAGTGTTGGGGAGGATGTAGAGAAAAAGGAACACTTGTGTACTGTTGGTAGGAATGTAATTGGTGCAACCACTGTGGAAAACAGTATGGATGTTCCTTTAAAAATTAAAAATAGAATTCTCATATGATCCAGTAATTCCACTACTGGGTATTTACCCAAAGGAAAAGACATAATGCACCCCTATGTTTACTGCGGCATTATCTACAATAGCGATGATATGGAAGCAGCCCAAGTGTCCGTCCACAGATGAATGGATAAAGAAAAAGTGGTATATATACACAAAGGACTATGACTTGGCCATAAAAAAGGCTGGGATCTTGCCATTTGCAAGAACATGGGTGGACCTAGAGCATATAATGCTAAGTGAAATAAGTTGGACTGAGAAAGACAAATACCATGTGATTTCACTCATATGTGGAATTTAAGAAACAAAACAAATGCGCAAAGGAAGAAAAGGGACAAAAAACAAGACTTAAATATAGAGAACTGGTGGTGGCCGAGGGAAGGTGGGTGGGGGATGGGTGAAAGAGGTAACGGGGACTGAGAGCACACATACCATGATGAGCACTGAGTAATGTACACAAGTGCTGAGTCACTCTATTACACATCTGAAACTAATATTATATGATATAATAATTATAAACTAATAGAACAATATAACCTGAAACTATATAAGTAATATAACTAATAGAAGTATATATTAATTACACTTCAATTAAAAAAAAAGAACCACAGTAATGCAAAAATACGAATTCGCTGCTGAAATAGCTATCGCCCATTTTCAGCATTATGAAAGGCTCTTATAAAATAGCACGGCAAAAAAGTCGCAGTATTTTTGTCCTCCTTCTCCCTCTGGCATCACGTTCACCAGCCTGGAAGGGGCAATCTCCTTCCCCATCCTCTCAGACAGCCTGCTGCCCCCTCTCCCTTGCTTTCTCCTAACAGAGGCTCCCCTCCAGCATATCAGTCACTCTGGGGGAAAAGTATACCCTTCCTCATCGCATTTGTCTTATAAGATTGGACTGATGAAAAGGAAGGAGATGTAGCAGAGATTAGGACAGCCCCCCACGCACCAGCGCTTCAGAGGAAAGACATGGCCAACAGATCAGTAGCAGCACCCAAACCCTGCCTTCAGCACGGCCATGCATGGCTGTCCTCACCCAGCCAGCCCCTGCAGGGCTTTGCACATGGCAGTGTAGGCCCTGGATCAGCAGGACCCAACACTGCCTCTTCCAACAACCCCGAGGGACATACAGCTTCCTTCAGAGAGGGCAACTCACTTTGGGGGGGGGGTTCTTCGCGGGGACAGGGAGCAGCAGTGAGTCCCCTGGAAATGAACCAGAATAGTCACCGTGGCTGCTTCAGTTTTATGCCTCCAGAAAGAAGCAAACACTATCACCAGGGTAGAGGATAGAAACAGGAGCTTGGGATGAAAGAATTATTTTAGTCAAGACTTCAAGCCCTTCTAGCTGAGTGAGCCTTTACTAAGGAATCAAAAAGCTGCATTGTCACGACTAATAAATTATTGAACACTACATCTGAAACTAATGATGTACTATATGTTGGCCAATTGAATTTAAATTAAAAAAAAAAAAAGACAGTATTGTCCTGGTCAACATAGAAGAATGTTCTTATGGTAAAGGCAAATAACTGTCTACCAAAATTCCTGCCCACCTCTTCAAAGTACGGAGCTACTGCTGGGAAGTGCCCGTCCAGGAAGGGGCTAACTTTTCCACCTTCCGTCCCAGCCAGACAGGGCCATGTGACGGGCGCTCCCCCATGGTTTGACGTGTGAGTGACGAGGGTCACCTTTAGACCCATCCCCATTGCCTTTCCCCTTCCCCTGAAATGCAATGGACTCCACAGGCCTGGGGAAACTGTAGAGCCCCTTCCAGAGGGAAGCAACCAGGGGCTCCAGATCCCCTGTGATGGCGAGCGGCCCACTGCCTGGCATGCCCACTCTAGAAGAAGCATGTCCTTCGTCTGTGCTTTTGGGCTCTTACCTCTTGCTGTGTTAAGCCACTGAAAGTGTGGGGTTCCGTACAGCACCTAGTGTTATCCTAACCCATTCCCTTCCCTCCCTAAGTAAGGAAAGTGGTCAGTCGAGCGCGGGGAACCGTTCTCTTCCAACTTGGGCTTGGGCAGAAATAAATCAAGGGGACAAAATGCTGAGCACCCCAGAGAGCGGCTGGTCTCACACCGACGGACGGGGACCAGGGCACAGGCGCTCTGAACGTTCCGCTACAGCAGCTCTGGCAGGGGCTCTATGCCTCCTTCTAGGGTGAGGCCCTGACCCCCCCATCCTACGGCTCTGGCTTCCTGAGCCAAGTCCACAAGGAGTCCTGACTCCTCGTTAGCTAGAAGCTGTGTAGCCTCCCTCACAGTTAAATGCCCAGCCCGTGAGAATCTCCATCCTGGGACCGGGACTGGGGGCGGGCATGAAGAGTGGCTGGGTGACCACAGATGCCATTCCTCTCAGCTTTTCACCCACACACCCGCCCAAAGGAGTGGTGGCTTTTCCTCGTTTGGCAGCCAGCGTCAGAGGCCTTCCTCGGCCTGGCCCATGAGGGCAGGTGAGGAGGAATGGAACAGGCTGGCCCCGTGTCCCCGAAGGGAACCCGAAAGCACAGCCAAAGGACATCGGGCCCCACAGCCGGCCTGTCCACCACCATTTTCCCTGCACAAAGGAGACAGCTTCTGGACACACTAGTTGTGATTTACTTTAAAATACTCCAGCAAGGAGTATGGATCAAACATGACAGACCAAGGTTGATATTTGTGGAAGACAGATGACGGGGGGATACATGGGAATTCATTATACTAGCTTCTCTCTCGACTTGTGTGTGTGTTTGAAACTTTGTACATAAAAAAAACATTTTTTTTTTTTTGCAAAAGAAATTTCTCGACGAGTCCTCGGAGAAGAGGCTCAGTGAATTAATGCCACTCTCTTCTCGATGCCTCCTCAGGATGCTGTGGTTACTCTTGTGAGGAGGAGGTGTTTACAACAGGCAGATTTGTGGGATTTTTGCTACCTCCATCAATATTTAGTACATGTCATTATCTCCAAATCTAATCACTTAAAGAAGGGATTTTAAATAATTGATGACTACAAAAGAGAAAAAAGCCGCGCCACGTTTTTCATTACCCATCAAAACCCGGAAAACCTCTTCGTCTGGCCCTGACACGGACACATGAATATATTAATGTGCACACCAAGAAAAACACACATACAAATCAATAGACACGAATCTGCTCGGGGTAGTTTCCTGATGGAAAAACCATCCTCTCCTTTCCATCTCCCGTGTGGCCTGCTCCTGCCCCGCAACGGGGCCACAGCAACGGGAGAGGGGGTTCCAGCTGCACCCCTTTGCTCTTCTATTCAAATAAATATCCTCTTCTGAAACTCCGAGTTTCAGTCCCCAAAACACACATGCAGCTTACGTTTCTTCAACTCTGATAAAGCAGGTGCTGCTTGTGTGCTCGTATGCATGCATGTGTGTGTGTGTGTGTGAAAGTGTCTACACGCCTAGCATAGACTCCTACTAAAACGTCTTTGTTCCCAGCACGTCCACAGAGGAGCACACCCAAAGAGAACAAACGAAGAGGACGCACGTGGGCATCTCAGACAGGCACCCGACGGGTACTCCCCGGAGCAGAGAAGGGAAGATGTGCAGCGGTTGTGACCTACGAGCCCCTCTGCATTGAGAGGTTCCAGTCCTGTAAAGGTCTGTGTCCCGCTTTCTGCAAAGAAGGCAGAATTCTCTTTGCGGTCACCTTTAAAGCGCTCCCAGGCTGCCGTGGAGACCGGGTGCAGACTTACCACAAGCGAGAGGGGCCTCTTCCAGGACACGACACCGATGAGTCCTGAGAGCAGCACCTGCAAGGACAAACGGTGCGGGAAGGTAAGACTCTTTGGAAACCTTTACCAGGCAATCAACACAGTCCTGGCGTTTCAACTTGAAAAAGGACTACTTCTAGAACCCGGCCCACATACATGAGCGCGGGGACAAGGACGCTTGTCGTGAGCCCAGATGCTCACAGTCTGCAGCCGCTGTGGGCGGCACATGGGCCTCGAGACCGCCAGGAGCTGCTGACAGGTCACTTAGGCTCTGCATGGACGGGCCCAGGAACAAATGCACTTGCTGAAGAGCCTCCACTGGGCATCTACTCCACTCTGGTCCTGTGAGTTATACGGCTGTGTGACTTAAAAATCACACAGAGGACTGCAGACACTTTGGGGAAAGGTGGAGCTCCCCCCTTGCAGGTCACCTGGCCACGTGCCTTCTACCCATGGGTGCTGGGCACGCTATACCTGGCAGGCCCCCTCTCTCCTTTCCCACACTTGGTGCCCCAGCCACTTTCCATGTCACCAGGAGGCGGTTACACCCGATGAGGCCCCCAGCTTCCCATACACTGACAGAGAGCTGCCGGCTCCTTTCCCAGGCCAGCCCCTGGCCTCCGCGGCCTTGGGTCCCACCCAGAGTGTCCCCTCCAGGACATCTTCTAGCAGCCCCCCCGCCCCTGGCTCCTCCCTGTTGCCCTAACCCCATGAGCACCCTTGTGTCTTCTATCTCAGGAGAACCACCCCTCAGCTCCTGGCTCCCAATCCCTGAGGCACACGCTGGCCACGGATCCCTCCATTCCCAGTCTCCTTGGGTCCAGGCAGGGCCGACAGATCACGAAGACATAGCTGTTCCCTCCCCACTACAATCTGGCTTCAGCCCTCACCACTTACACACTCGCTTTCCAAGGTCAGCGGAGGGGTCACTGAGTGCAACACACAAGTGCAGTGATCAGCTTGAAGACCTGAGGTTAACCACACCCTCCTGTGCGAGGCTCCCTCCCTACTAGGCTTTGCTGCACGCCCCAGACGTCCTCCCACCTCTCCCTTCCCTTCCCACTCCCCCAGACCTCTCCTGAGACTTTCTCTCCTCCACCTTGTGGCTCCACAGGAGGTCCATCTATCATTCGGGGTCCTCTAACACCATCCGTTCCTCAACCACTGATTCACAGGGTCCACTGGGCACCGTTCCCGGTGTCACTCTCCACCTCAACGTCCCTCAAAATGCACTTAGAATCTCTACCTCCCAGCCCAGTCTCTCTCTTGTCACCTCTGCCTCCTACAATGGAACCCCTCCTCCTGGTCGCTCAAATCCAGATCCAAGATATCCCATCTCCCTCACCCCCAGCATCCAACCAGACACTTCAGCTCCCCCTCCGCCAGGGCAACATTCTGGGAGGCCCCACTATAATAAGCAAGGTATTTTCATACGAGGTCTTTTGTAAAGATAAATCACCCCAACTTGGTGCTGTGGGCATGGGCCAGGCCGTTGGGTCCTGGGCTGGAGGGCTTTGGCTGCATTTCCCCTGGGACTCCAAAGGGACTGACCCAGGCCTGGAAGGAGAGCATCCTACTGAACAGACCCCCAAGGTCCCCCTGGCAACAGACTCCAGTTAACCCTCAAACACTTCTGCAGACTTAGACCCAACATGCTAGTCTCAGGTGGATTTCCAAACACCAGAGTTTCATATAAAAGACTTCTGAACCTTATTCACACACACACACACACACACACACACACACACACACACACACAAAACAAACAAGCAAAATGAACCAAAGAGAGCTCAACAGGGCTCTGCTCCCAAGCATGTCACATATATATTCTTTCTTCAATGCGTGCATCTTGCAAACATGGTCAATATTGAGAAATAGTATTTACGAACACTTTCCCATCTCCCAAATTTCTCTTCACAATGCCACCCAGCTGCAACCTGTATGGAAATCCTTGACTACTGTTCTCTTGTGTCTCTCTGAGCCCCAGTCCCTTGTTCTTCATCCACAATGTCTATAACCTCTCTCTTCCATTCTGTACCCAACCCACTCTCCCTCTTGTCATCTCTCCTCCCGCAATGGCACCCCTCCTCCTGATCACTTAAATCCAAATCCTGGGGATGGCCACAGCCCAGCTGGCTCTGACCTTGCCATCTCCTTAGGATATGACTTCCAAAGAGCATCCTCTGCTTTCCCTTGACACCAACACCAGCCTGACCCAAATAAAGCCTGGATAGAGGATGGGAAGGTACACCTCCCAGAAAACATCCCTTTATACCCTGCCTTCTACTTCCCGCTTCCATCATAAAAAATTTTACCTATTCTTCAAGACATGACCCAATGCCTCCTCACTCAGGAAGGGCCTATGAATTCATGAGTACATGGGGCCCCACTAAATCCCTACACTACCACCAGAGCTCTCAAGGCATGTTTAATAAGCTTGGACAGAACTCCTTGATCTCTTCTTCAAAGCTGAAGTTTATAAAACTATCAAATGTCTACAGTGACCAAGTTGCTTGTAACAGACATATTAGTGGAAACCCACAAACCTCCAGAGAGCAGGCATTTATAGTCACAAAGGAAGTTGGTTAATATCACTTAACTTAGGCTACAGTAAAATTTCTTGACTTTCCTTGCTTTCATCCTACAGTTATCATTCCATGAATCCTCTCAAATAATTTTACCTCCGACAAATATGTACAGTTTACTTTACTGAAGAAAATGTTACATTTCTAAGAATCTTTAATAATTGTTATTGCACATGGATCCAATTCCCCTACACAAAGGAAAAAATAAAATAAAACCATCAAACTCAGTGCAGCATGCAAATCCGAAGATAATCCCTGATGACCTGTGGCCTTGATTATCCATATGATGGGTTATCGCTCCTGTGAGCCTACTCAGTGACACTTAGAAAGATGTTGCCCCAGCAACACTTTGCAGCCTTGTAAGACCCTGGCCAGTTGTCTCAGCTAGGCCATGTCCAGACTCCTGACCTAAGAAAACTCTGAATGGTGTTGTGTTAAGCTATAAAGTTTGTGGTACTTTGTGACACAGCAGCAGAGAACTATTTATTACTGACTAAATGTTTGGGTCCTCCCCAAATCCAAATGGTGAAGTCCTAACCCCCAGGGTGATGGTATTGGAGGTAAGCCCTTTAGGAGGTAATTAGGGTTAGATTAGGCTGTAAGGGTAGGGCCCTCATGATGGGATGGTGGCCTGACAGGATGAGAAAGATCTCTCTCCCACTCTCTGGCTGTCTCTCCATGAGCGCACACCGTGGAAAGGCCACACGAGGACACAGTGAGGTTTTGACAGCCTGCAAGACAGGAAAGGGGTCCTCACCAGAACCCAACCCTGATCTCAGACTTCCAGTCTCTAGAACGGTGAGAAATAAATTCCTGTCGGTCAAGCCACCAGGTCTATGGAATTTTGTTATGGCGACCCAAGCTTATTAATACACTAATATTAATAATTCAGAGTGGAATATTGTCTTCTTGTCTTCAAATGTCCACTCTCTCCCCATGTCTCCCCAGAAGAAGCAGACTTCCCTGCCCCCCGATCTAGAAAACCAGAACACCAGAAAACCAGAGGACGCCTCCTCTGGTCCACTTGGCACCGAGAAGAAAGGAACATGGCCCTGCTCAGAAATGACTGGGTCTTAGTTTGAATGGCTTTTTGCTCAATCCCAGCCGCTGGGGAGAATTACACTGCATGTTCTGCCACCTGAGTCATTCTATTCTGCAGGTTTATTTTGTACAACTTTAGTGAGGGATGGGGTCATGGAGCTAGTTAGCCGTAAAATTACTGCATCTCATGAAACCTTTGTCCCATTTAATTTGCCAATATCATTATTCAAAGTCCACAGTTTACACAGATTATGAAGAAATTGAAGAGGGTCAGAGAAGAGTAACATATAATTAAGTAGCTGTGAAAGAAAAGCCAAAAAAGAATGTGAAAGGCATGATATTGCTCAGAGAGAGAGGCTTAACTTTTCGAGCACCTGCAAGTTGTTAAAAGGACACCAACCCACTTTTTTTTCCCCTCCATTTCCCGCCTGGCCTAAATAGAGGCAAGTGATAATATTAAAAATGAGACAGAATTTCCTGCTGTTGAGGGCGATGAACGGGGATAATAGACTGCCAGGAGGTAATGGCATCCTTAGAGCCAAAGGCCTTCCCGTTTGATTGGTACTGCTGCCTGAACACAGACGCCTGGAAGAGATTAGCTCTTTAAATTCTGTCCTCTAAGATCGAAAAGTCCTTTCATTGCCCCAAATCAAGAATTTTCTTTGGAGCTTCACTTCTGGTTCAAAGGCAAATGGTAATGCAACATTTTAGATAGGGAAGTGAGCCTTCTAGAACACAGACTCGAAAGCCAATTCAATTATTTCACAAAGCATATGGCAGGTGTGTCTAATAGCTACCATGGTATCACTTTACCACTAAGAAGCCAGGCTTCACAACTGTCTGGAGAAAAAACTACTATTGCAAAAATGGAGCAAATAATATTCTGAGCTGCCCGGAATGAAAGAAGTCTACCAAGCTCATCTCTCCAAGCTTTTCAGACTTCAGTCCTGTGCTATGCAAAATTCTTCCTTCTGCTTCATGCAGTAGCTAAATCTCTGACTCTATCCCACTTAAAATGTCTTTGCTTTCTGGGTGATTTTCTGTGTCTGGGTCTCCCTGGGGCCACCTGGCAGGCCTGATTGCGGTACGCAACCCTCAGCCTTCTGTGTCCATCTCAGCTCCCTTCTGGGAGACATACATGCCTTCTGATCCACCCCCTCTCCACGGCTTCTGCCTCCTTCTCTCAGAACAACTCCCAACCCACCATTCACTCCCACCTGCAGTCCTGACTTTCTCCACACCACTGCCTGCTGGAGGCATCATCAATACATCGAACTCAAAACGTCCACAAGCAAAGCCACTCTCCTTTTCAACCTACTTCCTCCACAATAGAAAAGAATTCTGTAGCTTTTACTCTCCCATCGTATAGGAACAAAACGAGACATTGATGGGAAAGATAGCACCATGAAGGAAAAAAGAAGAAATTAAAATGTTTTAAGATATTCCAAATAACCCATGAGTCAAAAGAAAACCCAAGTCAAATATAACACAGTCTGTTCTGCAGTGAATGTTTCTTTGATGCAAATTACTTCGTGTATGCTTAGAACCAAATTCATTCATCCTGGCCCTGCCCTGTGCGAGGCAGCCTCCCATCGGGGCTGTTTACTCTGAAGTTTACTCAAAATCCTCAACTGGAATTTGTTATTTAATGAGTTAATAAAGCACCACATGTATTATTAAAACACATTTTTTAATTTGTTTTTTTATTTAATTTAAAAAAATTTTTCCTTTTAAAAAAATGTTAATTCCAGTACACTTAACATGCAGTGCTATATTATTTTTAATTTTTTACTTAAATTTTTCATTTTAATTCCAGTTAGTTAACATGCAGTGTTCTATTAGTTCCGGTGTACAATGCAGTGATTCAACAATTCTATACATTACTCAGTGCTCATCATGATAAGTGTATTCTTAATCCTCTTCACCTATTTCACCCACCCACCACCCACCTCTCCTTTGGTAACCATCAGTTTTTTTCCTGTACTTAAGGACCTGTTTTTTGGTTTGTCTCTTTTGCCTTTGTTTTGTTTCTTAAATTCTACATATGAGGGAGGTAATATGGTATTTGTCTTTCTCTGAATGACTTATTTCACTTAGCATTATACTCTCTAGCTCCATCCATGTTGTTGCAAATGGCAAGATTTCATTCTTTTTAATGGCTGAGTAATATTCCTCTGTGTGTGTGTGTTTGTGTGTGTGTGTGTGCATGCACGTGCACGTGCCACATCTTCCTTATCCATTTATCTATTGATGGACATGTGGGTTGTTCTATAATTTGGCTATTGTAAATTATGTTGTTATAAACATAGGGATGTATGTATCTTTTCAAATCGGTGTTTTCATTTTCTTTGGGTAAATACCCAGTAGTGGAATTATTGGATCATATGGTAATTTTATTTATAAAGTTCTCAGGAATCTCCATAATGTTTTCTGCAGTGGCTCTACCAGTTTGCATTTCCACCAACAGTGCAAGAGGGTTCCATTTTCTCCACATCCTTGTCAATACTTGCTATTTCTTGTGTTGTTGATTTTAGCCATTCAGACAGGTGTGAGGTGCTATCTCATCTTAAAAATATTTTTATTTTAAAGATTTCAAAATAATTGGCTTCCTTTGTAATCCTATCTTATTTTATTTTATGCATTCAAAACCCTTATTCTGAGATAAGTCTCCCCAGACTTCCCTAGACTGCTATGCCAAAGGTATAAACCCTTGACATAGGCATTCCTTTAGTGAAGATCTTTTAGTGGTCAACTCCATTTTTTTGTTTATGTCGAAATGTTTTACTTCACCTTCTTGCCTGAAAAGTAGTTTTGCTAGGTACACGGTTCTAAGTTGATGGTTTCTCCTCTCCACGGGCTGAAAGTACTATTCCACTGTCATCCGGCTTCCGCTGTTGCCATCAGGAAGTTGGCTGTCCTTTTAACTGCTGTTCCTTGAGGCAGGAAGTTGTCCTTACTCTTCATTTTTTATTTTTTTAAGATTTTTTTTAATTTCAGAGAAAGAGTGAGTGAGAGAGAGAGAGCACGAGCAGAGAGAGAGGGAGAAGCAGACTCCCCACTGAGCAGGGAGCCCGAGAGGGGCTCGATCCCAGGACCACGGGATCATGACCTGAGCCAAAGGCAGACACTTAACCGACTGGGCCATGCAGGCACCCCAGCCTTACTCTTTAAAGACTTTTAAGACCATCTCCTTGCCTTTAGCATTCTGAGGTTTTTGTGTGATATGTTTAGGTGTGGGTTTCCTTTTATTTATCCTTTTTGGCATGTACTGTGCTTCTGACATGATGAATTTATATTTTTCATTAGTTCTGGAAATCGTATAGCCAATATCTCTTCAAATATTGCCTCTCTGACATTCTCTCTGTCAGAGACTCAGGCAGCCACATGCTGAGCCTTCGTATTCCATCCTCCGAATCTCTTAGTTCTGATTTTATGTGTTCCATACCCACGTTATTCAGTATTTTGTTCTGAAAAACTTCCTCAGGTTTACCTTCCAGGTGACTAATTTCCCCCCCACCCTAACCATGTTTAACCAGTTGCTGAACATTTGCACTTGTTTAGAGAATTTAAACGGTTATATTTTATGTGTTTACAAGTTCTGCTTTTATCTTTTCCCAAATATGATGGTTTGTTTCGGACAGTTTCTTGCTGTGTGCTCATCTGTACAATTGCTTAAAATATTTCATATGCAGATGTTCTCAAGTCCAAGATGTGGAGTGAAAGCTAGGTATCTATGTCTGTCACTTGTTGTTTCTGTTGACTCTCGCTTATTACAGCACCCTTGCTTTGATGTTTGTAGGCGTGGAAGTCTTTTGTTGTGAACACACTGCTTGCTCTTAATCAGTGATGTTCTGTGGACCCAAAATGGAGAAATTTTCCCCAAGATGGGTATACTTCTGCCAGTAACCAGGAAGCACCCGAGATCTAGAAATGCTATGATTCCCAAAGGGCGCAGCTCATGGCTCAACGTGGAAATCTCAGTCTGAGCTCTGCCCACCCCACCTCCCTGCACAGTGGACATTCATGCCCAGGGCACCTGCCTGCTCCAGCCACGTAGTGCTCTGACCTGCTCCCTGCCTCTCAGACTCCAGCCACCTGCCACTCTGGCCCTGGGTCATTGTGTAGTGGTTGTTTAGGGGTGGGGTGGTGGACCCTAGAGACCAGCAATGCCTCCAGGTGCAAGTCCTTTGTCTAGGATCAGGGTGCCAACAGATTGAATATCTGGTGAGGGCTCACTTCCTGGACCATAGACAGCCATCTTCTCATATGTCCTCACATGGTGGAAGGGGCAAGAGAGCTCTCTGGAGTCTCTCTTATAAGGGCAATAAACCCATTCATGAGGGTTCCACTCTTGTGACCTAATCACCTCCCACTGGCTCCACCTCCAAATACCATCACACTGGGGATAAGGATTTGACATGTGAGTTTTAGGGAGACATAAACATTCAGTCCATAACAACCAGGATGTCGCAGATGATTTTCTAGGAAAATATAAGTTACTACAATTGAGTCCCTACAAAATCAAAAAATGAAATGTACCTATAAACTCCAAGAAATTGGGAAAGTGGTCAAACAGCCACAGGCAAATTCTTCAAAAGCTTCAAAGTATAGAGATTTCAAACACAACTTAATTTTTTTCTGAGCACAGAGGGAAAAAAACAAGGAATCTTCCCAAATTCTTTTTACAAAGCTCAGCATAATAGTTACAACCCTGTAAAATATCACAAGAAGAGAAAACGAACCAATTTTCCTTATAAACAGAGGTATACAATTTTTAAATAAAATGTTAGAAAATAGACTTCAGCAGTACATTTAGAAGAATAAAGAGCAAGGCAGGGGGTTCGTGTCAGGAATGTAAAGATGGCTCAGTATGAGGAAACACTAATAAAATTAATCATATTAATATTAATATGACAAAAATGAAAAATACATTCAGAAGACATATAAAAGGCATTTGATAAAATTCAATTATTTTTTATGAAAAAAAGTCTTAGTTTAATAGGACAAAATAAAGATGCCCCAAATTGCCACCTATATTCAAAATTAATCTGAAAATACCAGGGTGGTGTGCAGAATTATGTGATGGTCCCCAGTAATCTCACCCCTTGGTGTACACACTCCTACAGAATCCCCTCTTCCTGGGGCGCCTGGGTGGCACAGTCGGTTAAGCATCTGCCTTCAGCTAGGGTCATGATCCTGGGGTCCTGGGATCAAATCCCACATCGGGCTCCCTACTTGGCGGAGAGCCTGCTTTTCCCTCTGCTGTGTTCTCTATATCTCTCTGACAAATAAATAAAACTTAGAAAAAAAAAGAAAAGAATCCCCTCTTCTTTTGGGTGTGGGTGGGATTGTGAATAAGATGAATTTCAGTCCTGTGGTTAAGTTACACTATACGACAAAGGTGAAAGAATTTTGCAGTACACTCAGGTCCCAAATAACTTTGGTTTTGAGTTCATCAAAAGGAAGTTTCTCCCGGTGGGCCTGACCTCATCAGGCAAATCCTTTGGGTCTGGGCCCTTTGTCAAGTCAAAGATTTGAAGCACCAGGGAGATCCTGCCACTGCCTGAAGAAGTAAGCTACTGTGTCGTAAGAGGGACTCTAACAGCTGGATCCTCTCCAGCTGACACCTGGCAAGAAAATAGGGACCTCAATCATACAACCATAAAAATGAACTCTGCCAATAACCTGAGGGACTATGGAAATAAATCTTTCCCTCCTCAAGCCTCTGGATGAAAATGCATCTGGCCTCACTTTGACTTCAGCCTTCAGACCCTGAACAGAAAGCCCAAATGTTTCAGCCTCCAGACCCATGGAAACTGCGAGATAATACATCTGTGCAGTTTTAAGCCACTATGCTTGTGGTAATTTGTTATATAGCAATAGAAAACTAATATAACTAGCTAATAAAAAAAAAAGAAGAAAGAAAAGTTTTAAATCTGGAAAGAGGGGTCAAAATGATTACTACTAGATACACTCATCTAACTAGACCACTGAAGGAAATTGATCAAAAAGAATAAGAAACAAATTATAAGAATTTGGTAAATCAAATGGTTAGAAAATTAATATATTTAAAAATTATGATACTAGTTATATTTAGTGAACACTAACTGTATGACATATACCTACTAAGGCTTTATACTTTAACTCTTTACATCTTGACAACTGTAAAAGGTACGTGTGATTTTTGCACCCCACTGCACAGATGAGAAAATTAAAGCACTTGCCCACATCACAGTGTTAGGATATAAGTTCATAAACTACGGAAAATATAGCTTTCTTATACAAATGCAACCAAAGAATGGTTAGAAAAGAGAATAAGGGGCGCCTGGGTGGTGCAGTCCTTAAGCGTCTGCCTTTGGCTCAGGGCGTGATCCCGGCATTCTGGGATCGAGTCCCACATCAAGCTCCTCTGCTAGGAGCCTGCTTCTTCCTCTCCCACTCCCCCTGCTTGTGTTCCCTCTCTCGCTGGCTGTCTCTATCTCTGTCAGATAAATAAATAAAATCTTAAAAAAAAAAGAGAGAGAGAATGAAATCAAATATTCCACTTACAACAATTTCATTTATAACCAAAAAATTCCATTTATAACAAAAAAGCAGAATGACTTAGAACACGCAGATTAATATGAAATGAGCAAGAACAGTATCAAGAAAATCTTAAACATCTACTGAAAACCTAAGAGTTCTCATATTAGATGCAAAAAAAATCATTTTTTTAAAGAGAAGGACCAAAGAATGCAAGAATTCCATAAAATTCTAATTAAAATACTATTAAGGGAAAAAAGAAAACCAATTCAATAAAAAGCATTGGAACAACTGGAAAGCCACTTGGAAAGAAATAAAACTTATTTTCTACCTTATTCTTTATACCAAAATAAATTCCAGAGTAATCAAAGAGTATATCATAAATTAAAACCTAAAAGTCCTAGAGGAACATGGGAGCATTTTTTTAAAACAATCTTGAAAGGAATTCAGTGTTTGGAGGCAAGACAGAGAATCAAGAGTCCTGATAGAAAAGATTAATACATTTCAAATGTTTATGTTTAAAAAACAACACCTGTAGTTAGGTTACACGATATGACAAAGGTGAAAGGGGTAGACTGGATCTTTGCTCTCAATCCCCTGGCCTCCCCATATGAGAAGTACAAGTCCATGCTTCTGACGAATAACGTGGAAGTCTCCCAAGAGAGTGTGTAGAGTACCCATCCTCACCCCATGTTGGGCTTGGCCATGGGACTTGCTTGGCCACACTGGGTGCAGATGGCCCTCTCCCCCAAGACCTCAAAGGCATCTCATGATACCACCCAACATTGCACGTTTCCTGTCGTCCTCTGTGCACCTGCTCCTGGATGCAAGAGGGACACAGCCCAGACAGCCACTGTCCCTTCAGCCGGGGCCCCAGACACATGGCACAGACCCAAACCCAACCAAGCCTTCAGCCCAAGGTAAGGCCACCCCAGCTGACCTGCAAAACAGAGCAGAAAACAAAGACTGGCTACTGCCAACCACTGAGTTCTGGGGTGCTTCTTTATGCAGCCTTATCACGGAAGAGCCAACAAACAGATTTGTGGTTTAAAAAGAACGTATGAAATGGAAGAACAATTCCAAAGGGGAAAAATACTTAAAATACACACAACAGACAAAAGGTTGATTGTCTTAATTTACAAAGAGTTTCTATCAATTCATAAGAAAAGGGAACCACTCAAAAGAAAAAAATGGCCAAGGATGTTCACATTTTTAATGGATAATAAACATATAAAGGAATGCTTCAACATACTCCAGTTTTTTCAAAGCAAGCCAAAACAATAGGACAAATATTTTGTATCAGGCTGCCAACTTTTTGGTGAAGTTTGATAAAACCCAGTGGCAGCAAGGACAGAGAAGAAAGAAGTTCCTCTTTAACATGTTTGGTGTTGGTATAAAATGATGTAGCTTTCCTTGGGGGCAATTTCATAAACCTCTCAAACCTAGTGATTTCACTACCGGGAACGTAGCCTATGGAAACAGTATCGGAGGCAGGGCAAGTCACTTACACAAGGATACTTACCGCAACAACCTGTAACAAGTGGCTAACAATAAAGGGCCAGTTAACTAAACTTTGACATTTACATGTAACATGAATCTATGCATTATGAAACTTGAGGTAGATCTGTTTATGTTTATGTGGAATCTCAAACACAAACAACTGACAAAAAAGACACAACCCAGTGTGCAAAGAATGATCCCGTTTGTGTAAACAGAGACAAATGGATGGATGCTGGTACATACATAAACGTTTTTCCCTGGAAGGACACCCAAGAAACTTAACAACCGGAAACTGGATGAGGGAGGAAGGGAAGAGACATTTGCTATCAAATGTGTAACTTTCTGAAGTACCAGCCTTTAATCTGTGCACGTATTATGGCATGAATATTTTAAACCAGGCATACCATTGGAGCCAGTAATTCCACTTCTAAGAATTCCAGGTATTAATCAAAGTGTTCTTTATAATTTTGCAAATGGGAAATGACCTGAGTGTTTAGCAAGAGAGAACTGCTTATATTTATTGGGTTCTTCCCAACTGCTGCCATTAAATCATGCTGTGTTAGAATATTTAGTACAGCGTGGAAATGTTCCTGCTGCATAAAAGAAAAAAAAAAAAAGAAGAAAAGAAAAAGCAGGCTACACAATGGTTTGGAGAGGGGATCATTTCCCTTGTATTAAGTACGTAAACACAAATGCCAACACACAGAATACAGAAAGAAACCTGCACCAAATCCCAAAGACAGCCATCGATGATCTCTGGAGAGTGGGACTTTGGCTTCCTCCTTGTACTTTTCAAGTTCCCATGTTTTATGGGTAACAGAGAAAACATTTTATTGAAACACAAGCTAACAACAGCTGGTTCGGCCTTCTAAGGGAGGTGGGTATACCCAAGCAAGGGAGACGTAACCCCTAACGCTCCCTTCCACAGGTGGGAGAGGTGGATGGAGCCACACAAATTCCAAACTTGCACTGAAAGGCCCTTTGCTTCAGAACAGATGTCGAGGGTCTCTGCAGACTTACAGCTTGAGGACCGAGGAAGGAGGCAGGAAACCAGAATCCCAAGCACTGCGATGAGGGTCCAGAAAGTAGTAGGGGACCAAGGTGTCTGTGACACCAGGAAAGGTGTCAGTCAGCCAGGTGGCCATGGACAATTCCATGTAGGCTGCTATTCTTTGATGAAGAATAATAAGAATAATAAGAACTTGGGGCGCCTGGGTGGCACAGCGGTTAAGCATCTGCCTTCGGCTCAGGGCATGATCCCGGCGTTACGGGATTGAGCCCCACATCAGGCTCCTCCGCTATGAGCCTGCTTCTTCCTCTCCCACTCCCCCTGCTTGTGTTCCCTCTCTCGCTGGCTGTCTCTATCTCTGTCCAATAAATAAATAAAATCTTAAAAAAAAAAAAGAATAATAAGAACTTAAGACATAAATGCAAGTTTCAAAGATGAATCCCAACTAGCACCCCAATGTGTGTAAGAGCCTCTGGCCCCTCTCCCTCCCTCACCCAACGTGGGGAAGAGACCATGAAGTGGGCATGTATACTGCACGTTTGGAAAAGAATAATATTCAAACCCATGTGCAAATCATTTTGAGTCTCTTCTTTCAGAAGTCTCCTCTTTGCACGACAATAAAAACAATGTATTTGTTGATACAGAACATTAATTCCATTAAAATCACATTACATGTAATGAAAAGCTATCAGAGTATAATTATGCAAACGAATTCACAGACCCACATTGACTTTTAAGTCCACTGGAAATACAATAGGAAGTGAACCTGCCTAGTAGACAAATTGCCCCTTCATTTCCAAATGATTATGAATAAATGGCCACTGTACTAATGTTATAAATGACACACGATTTCTGCAAACTCCAAAATCTAAGACTGTTCCTTAAAGGTGCCTTTTGCCTGGGTTTTCCCAGAGCCACCCTGCTCTCAGGCCGAAGGCTATGCTCCTGGACTCTGAGTCTTCTGAGCTAATCATGCCCCAAGGCACAGTTCCTTCTCGGAGGATCCTCTGCAGCCAGCCCAGGGCCGGGCGCTCCCCACCCCCCAAGAGCCCCTCCATCCTGGCACCGGCCCTGGTCTTCCTCAGCCATCTAGGCCACACACACAGACTTGGGTGCAGAGCGAATCTTCTATCTAGAACTTAGTGAGATGCCTGGAGGAGGCAGAAGGTTGGGAGAACAGGGGAGCAGGGAGCAGGGGAACTTGATTCCTGCGAGAGGGTGCCAGGAACACTTCTGCACTGCTGAGTAACCCATGGGAGTGAGGGCCACCCCTGCTGATGGCCATCCAGTCGCAGCGGCTCATGCTGGGACACTGGGATTCCACCTCGGCCTGGCCCTCACTCATGGTCTATCTCCACTCACAGGTTTAGATCCTACGAGGACCCCCACACAGAGGCTGGGGAACCTGGACAACTGTGCCATGCTGGCAGCATGCAGGGAATCTCCCTCAAGTGGTCCTGAACGGATGCAGTGGCCACCCCAAGAGTGGGGCAACAGGGACCGGCACCCCTGTAACTAACGGCTGGATTTTATCCTCCAGCCCTGTTCCTCTTTGCTTGCAACTGGTCCCTGCAGCCACCCTTCCCTGGAACACCCTCACCTGTCTCCTCATCCCTTCTCCCCTCCACACGTGATCTGTCCTGGGAGAGCTCATGCCAGCTGCTGCTCTATCCTTCAGGGAGGGTCTGACCCCTCCTCCTAGCCTCTCCGCCTTCCAGGCCATTGTATACACCCACAGGCCTCGTGGAAATCTGCTGGATGCCTCATCAGCAGGTCTGACTCAATAGTGCCAACCGTGCCATCACGCCTCCACCCCCGCTGGGACATTCTCTACCCCCGTCTGAGGCCTGCCATTCACGCAGGTGTGCCTGTCAGAAGTCTCGTTACCCCGCTTCCTACCCCGACACCCCATCATGCTAAAACCCCACCCAAAGCAGGGACCTCCCGCCACCCAGCTCACACTGGATGCACTCTCCTACCCATCCCTCCAACCACACGTGGCCACCTGGCTGTCACCTCGCCCCCTGAACTACAGCAACAGCTCGATGACGGGTCTTCCTGCCTCCGCTCCTGACTGCACCCCTAACCAATTCTCCAGGCTGCAGAATCATCAGGTTACAGTGCAGACATGACCACGTCCCTCTCCCCTTCTGACACTCTTCCTTTCTTCTGCTTTTGGGGTAAGTCCCAAATCTTCAGGCTCAGAGGGTCCCTGCCCACCCGTCCAGACTCATCCAGGCCCTTCCACACAATGAACTACTTGCGCCTTCCCCTTCAGCTTTCCCCTTCCCACAAAGCTGACCACCAGAACGTGCAGCCTCCTCAGGAAAGAGCTATGGGACCACGGCACTAGGACACCAGGGCCCACACCCCGGTCCATGTGCCCATCTTCCTGCCATGCAGCAAGTCCTGGGGGCAGAGGGCACGCCTTTTTCATGCACGAAGTCCCCACACTGAGCCAGGGGCCTGGGTACAAGTGATGTTCCTGAAGGCTCTCGGTGTGCAGACGCTCAGCCTCCCAGGACCGCCACCCTCCTCCCCTGCCCACCTGCCACTTCCACAGCCACACTGAGGTAGTGCAGCCCCGAGGGGCAGCGTTCTCACTTTTACTCTTTTTTAAATAATAAAAGCAATGTAAATTCAACGTATAAAAATATAGGGCTTTCCGGAAAGCCCTACAAGCTAAAGGAAGAAAAGGAAACCATCTCTTTCTTGCCACTTCTAACACGTCTGCTATAGATTGGACTCTATTGAATTCCACTTAACTAGATGTGTAAATATGGGATCATAGTGTTGTCAATAATCTTCTCTCATTACCATATAATGTATCATGATCACGACATCACACCCGGTAGGTATTCATTTGCATCACCTCAATGGCTGAGCGATATTCCATTGTATGAAAATATCACTTTTTTAAAGTCATCTCCCATTAGTCTACAAACACCTGAAATCCCAGGCATAAGTAAAATAATTTTGAGCAAGCTTATATGGATGAGAACACTTATTTAATTTTTTTTCTCATCTCAGTGATTCTTTCACATGATTTGAAAAGTGAAACTGTCCCCTACAGAGGCTGCCATTTACAATTGTTTTGTCTGTTTCTTCTAGTATCCACTTTCACATTTCTCAGCGTGATGTTCTGGCTGCCTTCTGATGAGGAACATTGAGGATTTTAACTTTCCCAGCAACCCCACACACTCCAAAGGCACAGCCAAATCGACACTCTCACGCATGCCCAATTCTGGGAAAGCAACAGTCCATTAGTCTGATTATTTCAGTTTATAGTGCGAACATCATGATAACGTGTATTATCCATAACTGAACCACTAGAAGTACTATAATTACAGTGCCTTTTAAAAATCACATGACGATATTTAATTGGAGCTAATTGTCCCATTTTCCACTTCCGTCTTCTGTGGATCTATCACAAATTCATCCCCAGCCCTCTACTCACCTGACAGTCTCCTCTCACTCAACATATTAGGTGCTCCCTCCGCTTTGGTTTTCTTAGATGTGTTCCTCTTGCTGTCCTTCCTCCCCTGCTCCTCCTCACCCAGCTGTCCCCTTGGCCTGGTGCACGACTCCCAGGGACTCCCCTTCACCTCCGTCCTGCAGGGGGGGCCCACTGTTGCCTTCATTCCATGTCCTTTTTTCTTTCCTTTTTTTAACAAGGTAAGTTTTACTCCATTTACATTGCATCAGGGTCACTGAAATATTTGAATTTGTTTCTATCTTTTTATTTTTTTAATTATTTACCTCACTTTTTCTATGCTTTTCACCTTCTCTCTTGCTTTTACTTTTTAATTGGAAAATTTTTATTACACTTTTTTCTCTTTTCTTTTCCTTTTTCTTTTTTTAAGTGATTTCACCCTGAGATTGTACCACTCATGTATTTAACAAGGCCTAAAATTTAACAACAAATTAACGACCTCCTCCAGTTTCTGGAAGCCATGTTTTCTTCCAGATTATTGAAAATACCAATTTCCCAAAATTCCCATCCGGATGCTCCACCGCAGGTCTTGAGTCTTCTAGATGCTGTTCCATTTGACCTCTTCTGCAATATATTCAGAGACCCCATTTCTCATATTTATTAATACGATGAAAGGTGAATGAATTGATGAGTCCACTGACCTTGGTCCTGCTTTTCGTGTACTTGTCTGGTACTTATATCCCCTTCTGGGATCTACTATTTCAGTATAGGTTTCCATCCATAGCTCCCAGCTAATTCAGTTTCTCAAAGGTGTAGCAGATTATTTTTCAAATGATATCTCTCTCCCATCCCAGTGTCTGTTTCTCTGGATTTTTGATCCAAAATATTACACAAGAACTTACAATTTCCAAAATACACTGTAACCAGGATTTACCAGTCACAGCCCCTACATACAATACTTTGCTCACGAACCATCTCTTCCTTTCTACCTACCAAACCTTGTTACAGATTTTAAAACTTTGCCCATGCTGCCTAAAATGGTGGCCCAGGGAAATGTGGAAAGGCTAAAGAGATGGAGAGCACTTGGTTAGCCTCAGAGAGAAGAACCCAAGGAAGAACTCTTGATGAAGACTTTGATGATGGGTACCTCATTACATCAACTCTGGCTCATTGACTCCCCTCTTACAAACAAAGAAACCAAGCCTCCAACACGTGAAATAACCTGTTCGAGGAAACCTATCTAGTAAATTGCAAAGTCAACAATAAGAAGCCTAAAAATTCCACAAAAATGTCAATACTTGCAAGCAGCAAAGATATGCCATAGAAGCAATTCCACACTTAAGAAAAACTGTTTTAAGTCTCTAGCCCCATGTGCAATAATCTAAGTACAAAAAGGAACTTTCGTGTGGGCAAAATATATAAGTAGTATATATTATCTTGCAAATACAAGTCATGGCTATTTTCCATATAAATCATCTCAAATCAAGATTTGATTTTCTCTAATAGCTCTAGTCTGAAAAGAATAGTTATGAACAGGAGCGAAAAGACACATGCATTCACTTCTTCTTTAATTGCATTTTCTGCAAAACTCTGCAGCACTATTTTTAATATCTGATTATGCCATCAATAGAGCTATATTCCACAAAAGCAATTATGTTTTGCTCAGCAAAAAATCAGAATGGAATAACATGTGGCATACTAACAACCGTAAGAATAGAAGCGATTTAGAGCATTTTAGAATAATGATTGGGATCATTTATTCAGAATTTACAGCAAACACATTTGAAAGACACGCTATCATGAAGTCTACTGCAAACTTTAAGTTATGCACTACACAAATGGAAAATGCACAGGGAGCTCAGTATTTTATCAAAACATTAATAACAGCACTCTAAAAACCTAAGCTTTTATCAAACACTTCCTGCTCACCAGCTCTCTCCAGTGTAAAAGCAGCATTTAACTTAACATGCTTTCGTTTTCTTTAAGAGCTTTGTCCAAATGTCTGTCAAGTACTGAAGTGGAATCTTTCGACAGGAAAGGCAAATGGGGGGCAACCCCCTCCCATGACCAAGAAAGACAATGCTCATCTATCACAGCACCACTCCTCGCCAGGTGCGGATAGGACACAGTACTCCAGGTAACGTTACTTAAAATTTGTGTTGCTATGTCGTATCTTATCTACATAAAGGTCCTACTGAACAGGTCAGGGTAGTTAGAGGGATGTAATTATTTATGCATAAGAGAAGCCTGATTTATGCTTCTAAAAGGCAGTTCATAATTGTTCAGGTCTTCCACTTCTAGGCAGGCTGGAGTAGTTACCAGCCCATCAGTGTTCCCATCAGGAACAACTGAAAAAGCTAGATAAAATATGGAAATCAACTCTTTGAAAGCAGCTGAGAGCAATGAAATTCAGAGCAACAGCAATGAGGAGGAAGCCTTCCTCCTGAAGGGGAGCTAAACTTTGCAACTGCCTTTTTCCTAGAGGCACTGGCCAATGTGTGGCACAAACAGAAGCCTGAGAACACTGGCTTGACTTTAGGGAGAGACTTGGGATCCAAGCACATGGTTGGCAACCCCTTGGGACATTTTTCAAATTCTAAGGGTAAGACACATAAATCTTAACAAAAAGGCACTGAAAAATAGGGTAAAGATAAATATTATAATTCAGAAACCCAGAGGGAGGGTCTGTGAAAAATACGAAAGAGTCTCATTTGAAAACCCTACAAGGCCAGAGCTAACCAGAATAAGACTGCAGCTCACCTGGGCTGCAAACCAGCTCTAACACAACGAACAGTCCCAGCTGGCATAAGGGCATGGCCACCAGCTAATCCAAATAATGAAGTTAGCTGACCAACTTCAGAATGATTATACCTAAAAAAACAAAACAAAACAAAGGATGAACAAAACAAATGAAAAGAAGAATTTCACCAGATAAGTAAAAGCTTTAATAATAATCAAAGACTAAAAGTGTAGAACTAAAACAAACAAACAAACAAAAACCAAAATTTATAATTCAATGATTCAATGGATGGACTTAACAGCAAAAGATAAAAAGAAAAAAGAAAAATACAAAAAGAAAAAAAGACAAAACATAAAAACATAAAAAGAAAAAAGTAAAAAATAATATTAGAGATGTATAAGACATAATGAAAAGGCCTGACATGTGCAATTCGAGTTCTACAGAGAAAAAAAGAGAAGAGGATGAAAGACATATAGCCAAAAATTTTCCAAAACAAATAAAATATCAAACCACAAATTATTCAATAAGTCCTATGAAGCCAAGCTGGCTAGTTACAAAAAGAGAAAGAAAAAAATCACAGGAAAGGGAAAATCTTAAAAGCGGTAAAGGGAGGGAATTGGACACACACACATTACCTTCAAAGAAGTAACAAAAAAAGTGAAAGTCAATATCTCACAGGAATCATGGAAACCACCTATAATATCCTGAAAGAAAATAAATAGCAACCTAGAATTCTATAATCAAGAAAACATCCTTCAAAAAACAAAAGAGAAATAAAGACTTTTTCAGACAATCAAAGCAGAATTTGTCACGAGCAAAGCTGCATCAAGAAAAGCAAAAGGAAAATGACCCAGAGAGAAGCCCGGATAAACAGGAAGAAATAAAGGCTGATGGAAGGGATAAATAAATATTGACTGCAAACAAAATTTGGAAGCTATGAAAAAGATAGACAGGTGGCACTGATTTGGCAGAACTGAGTAAGCTGAATTCCAAAGCAGCAGAAAACAGGACAACCCAGTATCTACCTCAGAATTCCCAGAAGGTCCAGGCACAGGCCTTATTGGACATCTCTGGAACCAGAGTTGAATTAATGTAGATTCAAGGGAGTTGTGGGTTCATCCAGGAAAAAGATCCGAAAAGGTGATAACCCACAATAAGCTTTATCAGATGGTGCCCAGCTGCATTAGAGGGCAAATCCCTTATAACATGACTATCCAGGGGCCTAAGGCCAGACAGCCACCATCCAAGGGAAGGAGAGCAAGGGCACTCCCAGAGTAGAGGTAGAGGGGCATCCGAGAGGGACTTATATGTCTAGATGATATCATTCGGCAGTACAGTGAGAAGTCTCTGGGTCAGAGAGCTTGAGGAGTAGCAGCAGCTTGGGGCCATTAACTACAAGGCTTGATCTTATCAACACCCAGCAGATGCTGAGGGAGGTCTTCCAGAGTATGCAAAACAAGAAGGCTTTAAATGATAAAACAAAACAAAACTGCTTATTCATGCTATTCTTTAAAATGATTGGATGTGTAAAACTTCAAGTTTGGCACCAGCAAGCTTTTGAGCTCACAGGTCTCAAACTGTGGTGAAGAAATAAACAACCTAGGGGCCAGTACACAAAAGAGAGTGAGACCACTGTTTGCCATTTATATAACAACTGGGAAGGAGGAACTAAAAATACGGAAAAACAATCAGAAAGGCCAATTGAAAACAGATCCCTATATTCCCCTCCCTTAACCCTAGCAGAATTCTGCACATGTATTCCATGAAAAGGTTAAAAGGAGTCTGTGGTGTAGCGACTGACCAGCACTAGTCCGCACTGCAACAACGTGAGCCAAGAGAAGGTATGTTGAAGCCATGCAGCATCTTTTTAGATGAAACTAATGTAGGATGTGCTCCACCAAAACAAGAGAGCAAAGCCAGAATGAGGAAGACCTATGATCCAGAAAATGGGTAAATAGAATTCCAAAAATGACAGCAAAGGGAGATTCCAGGATGACAGCTCTACAGCAGGCCTAGAGAGCCATAAACCCAAGATAAGCAAATGAGGTATCCAAGAAGAAAAGGGGAATAGGAAGATTACTTATTGGAACTGACTTTATATAAAATGGTATTGAGAGGCTACAGAAAGGGGAGGTATTGAATGATTAAGCAAATGAAAAAGCAAGGCAAGTATCAACTTGAGGAAAACAAAAGGTAAGTTAGGCAACAAATAATTCACTCCATGGCTCTGGCATGAATAATATTTACATATGCATGGTAATGTAAACCCAAATACTGACTTAACTAAACTTATAATACAACCACTCTGGATGGTAAGATAAAGAAGTGAGAAGGGACAGTAAGGTTAAAAACCTAATTCCTCACTGTCATAAGAAATCTAAAATGATGTCTAAAACTGATTAATCAAAGAGAGCAAGACCTTCATCATACTCAGAAATGTGTAAACGTAGTAAGTGCTTGGAAAAAAACCTAAGAATCAAAAGTAATTGCCTCTGGACAAGTTAGGGCAGAGAACTATTAGGTATTCCTATTTGCTTTTTGACTTTTTAAACTATGTCCTTATTTTATTAGATGACATAAAAATTAATTTTAAGAAGAAGCAAACATGAATATTTTTCTATTTAGCAACACAAAATTCGAAATGCTCAAGCCACCTAAACAACAGCATCATCTATAATACCTGTGAAAAAAGAGCTGATCATTTCACATTTAAATTTTTTTTAATTTAAAAGAGTTGAAACTCTTCTAAATTATACCAAAGCTCCCAAATTGCCCCATTTTTCATGGTACCATGGGGAAAGTAAATCTGGAATTTCTGCCCACAAAGCACCAAAAGGATTAAGATCAGTTAATTTCTTCAATTATTATTTCATGAACAATTGGGCCCTAAGTACTGGACAGCAGCCAACATCACTCCAGATGCTAAAGATGGCATGGTAGAGCCGTGAAAAAGAACTCAAGAAGACACACCAGCTGAATGGCACTGAGCAAGTGACCTCTCATCTAGAATAAGAACCCCATAGACCTGTTATCTGCTCTCCTGCCTCTTGATAAGTTGTAACAACCCTGTGACAGTTTCAGAGAGGCTACTGGGGCTGAATAAAAAGTCCCTGAATTATAGTGGGGAAAGAAATGTTTAGTTCTTGGATTTGAAAAGAAGGGACAACAGGGTAAACTCTAGGAGTTTGGAGGAGAAGGGTCAGCATTTGTACACTAAATAAGAGAAGAATAATAGAAAAAGATCCTTGGTGGCTGTTAAGGCCAAAGAACTCTGCATATCTGCAAATGTGGAAAGTTGTTGGCACTCAGCTGTGCAAGGGAAACCTTCCACCCCTACCAGCTCCCCTACAAAATCATCAGTAAATTTTTTTAAGGTGCTTCAGAAAGGATGACCTTGTATAGGCAGACCAGGTGGAGGGAAGGTGACAAAAACTCATAAAGGTTTTTTGACTGTCTAATTTGGATAAGACAGGGCAGTGCCAAAATAGCCCCTGAGCATGGAGATTCCAGAGACTGGAACACATAATTCATGGCAATGAGAAGAAAGCATGGGGACTGCCTGGGACATCCTTACCAAGGTAACCTGGCAGGTCCCAACCAATTACATCAGACCTCAAAGGGCAAGGGGGGGCCTGCATGGAATCTGAGACACATGATCAAATGAATAATTTGGAAAGAAATGCATGTGTCTTAGAGTGTTTCCCACAGAATACAAGTTTCACAAGGAATGCATATTAAAAAAATTTCCATAGTCAATGAGTTCTGAAAACATGATACAGTATATCCCTTTCATGAAGAGTGACAGTGCACATGAGAATAACAAATGCTCTAGAAGTTCTATTTTATTTAACATCTTATTATTTATTTGAGAAAGAGAGCATGAGCTGGGGAGGGGCTGAGGAAGAAGTAGGCTCCCCACTGAGCAGGGAGCCCAACAAGGACCTTGGGATCATGACCTGAGCTGAAGGCAGATGCTTAACCCACTGAGCCACCCAGATGTCCCTGGAAGTTCAAACATGTACTGGGGGGAAAAAATTTCAACCCTGAATAACTAGGCCTTCTCCAAATGTGACCGTAGAATCTTTTTTTTAAATTCAAAATACATATTTAACATTTTGCATAAGCAATCCTTCACTGCACTGTTATAGGAAATGCTGGCGTGGGAAATTAAAGTGGGAATTCAGCGAGAGATAAGGTAGGGTACCTTTTTCTCAAAATGGAAATAGCTTTTTCTGACTACATAAATAATACATACTCACACTACTAAATTTAGAGAATATGAAAAATTATAGAGAAGAAAGTAAAATTTACCCATACTACCACATGCAGAGATAAGCCAATGGCAATATTTGAGTGTATTTATATCTAGATTTTTTCTATTAAGTTCATTTGTTATTTTTTATAAAAGCTAGGCTCACAGTACAGTGTTTCATTTAAAAATGTATTGTGGAGACACCTGGGTGGCTCAGTGAATCATCCAACTCTCTCTCTTTTTTTTAAAGATTTTATTTATTTATTTGACAGAGAGAGCCAGCAAGAGAGGGAACACAAGCAAGGGGAGTGTGAGAGGGAGAAGCAGGCTTCCTGAGGAACAGGGAGCCCAATGCAGGGCTCAATCCCAGGAACCTGGGATCATGACCTGAGCTGAAGGCAGACGTTTAACGGCTGAGCCACCCAGGTGCCCCAATCATCCAACTCTCGATTTCAGCTCAGGTCATGATCTCAGGGTCATGAAACTGAGCCCTGTCTCAGGCTCTACACTCACTGGGGAGTCTGCTTGGTATTCTCTCTCTCTCACTCTGTCCCTCTGCTTGTTTGTGCTCTCTCTCTCTCTAATAAATAATCTTTTAAAAAATGTATTGTGGACATCTATGGATACCAATCCTCCAATAATGGACACTTAGACTGTCTCAAGATTTTCTCTGTTATGAAAAAGGATGAGGTTAATGTCATTGTTGACCGTCTTCTACCCTTTCTGGGCAGGCTCTACCCTCTCAGGTGAAGGGAATGAAAGACAGGTGTAGGCTGCCTACACCATTTGTAACCTAAGATGACAGCATTAATAGCAGTGAGAAGAAACAAGGAGAGTGGCTCTGTGAACTCTGGGTTTCTTTATTCTGGTCTTAACCATCAGGCAAAAATGACAGGCAGTACCTCCAACCCCAGGCATTCTCAAGGTCAGTCTCAGTACATGTTCTTTTACTTATAACTCAAGCCTTTCTGAAAGTAGTGCTCTGGAAACATTCCTACCACATCCCTCCCAGTACTTCCCTCACTGGTAGTCACCAAAACATCAAGTCTTTATCATGTCTGTGTCTACAAATATCTTGATCTTGTCAACCAAGTTGCGTTCCACTAATTCTACTGACTTAGTACATTATATTTTTTGTCATCAAAACCTGTAAGACAATGTGTCTCCAAACATCTTTGATGATGATTATATTTTATTAACAGTTTTAAAGCCTCTTTACTCTGTTTATATTCATTTTTGTATTACATTCTATTTGATCTTATATTGATAGCCCTACTGTCCTTTCTTTGGCCCTTGCAGATACCTCTCTGCCTTGGGTCTTTTATTTTAAGCACATTTTTTGGTCAATAGCATCTATCAGATTTTTGCTTTTTTTCCTAGTCGAAAGCACTGTCTTTTAATAGGCGAATTTAACTAACTTACATTTATTGTGATAGCTAACATATGTGATTTTTTTCCTGCTCTTATGTTTATGCTTGTTTATTATATTTTATTATCTTTTATTTTTCTACTTTTCCCATCTTTTACTATTTTGGTCAACTTTTCTATTTGTTATTTTCTTTTTCTAGTCACTTGGAAATTATACATAATTTTTCTATTTAAATTTTGATACCTATTTAAAACTACATATCTAATATGTACACATCAATGACATATATACTGAGAGTCTCCAAGCAAGAAGGCAAGATTTTCTACTCCACCCTACCTCCCAGATTTTACTGAAGCAACCACATTAGCATCAACTATTCACACTTTACATTTTATTGGCTTAATTGCCCACTGCTGACTCATTTATACCAATGCTTCTCATTTCCTGTCTTTATTCATAAATTTTTTCATTTGGCTTACATACTTCAAGTAATTTTTTCTTTCAGAAATGGGATGCAGAGACTGAACCTACTGTATTTGTGAAGATAACTATTATTTGCCCATTTACACGAATGAGCTTAGAAATCTTGCAATAGAAAGTCTACAAAAATCTTGCTTAATAACCTTCTTCCTTCTGAAACATATAAATGTTGTTCCATTATCTTCAAGCACTTACTTTTGAGGACTAAAATCTAGTATCGGTCAGATTCTCTTTCCCTTGAAAGTAGCTTTTTCTTATTTAATGCTTATTGTTGATTTTTTTAACCATTGAGATTCAGAAAATTTTGCAAAATATATATATCAAATATATATAGAACATATAGATGTGTGTGCATTACACACTGAAGTAGAAAAGAATTGTGCAATCAGGATTAAACATGGGGGCTTTGACTTATCATGTGTTCAAATAAGTGATGAAGGAAGGCCAAAGAAACCCATGAGCATGTGGGTTTCCAAGAGAGATGGCAGAGTGGACTCATACCTCAGCAGTGCTTTGCTCTGCTCAGCAATGCCCAGCAATTTCTGTTGTATAATTATAAGTATCTGTACATCTTTATAAACACTATGTGTACCATTGTTGTTCTTATGTTTCTATTCTCAAAGCTTTCCAAGCCTAAATCATTACTCTCCAGCTACTTTCAAATAAATGTGAGTGAATGACTTCCGCTACTCCACAATTCATAAGAATCCAACAGTGTGTGTGTGCTAGGGGGAGACAGAAAGGCAAACCACCTAAGTCTCTATTACCAGACTGTCCAACTTGGGATGTGGCCCAGTCTATTCATTTTCTATGGCTGATGTAACCAATTACTACAATCTAGTGGTTTAAAACACATAAGCCTATTATCTTACAGTTCCGGAGGTCTGAAATCCAAAATGGGTTGGTAGAGCTGCATTCCTTCTGGCTCCAAAGGGAGAATCTGCTCCCTTCCCTCTTTCAGCCTCTAGAGGTTACCCAAATTCCTTGGCCTGTGGTCCAGCATTACTCTGAACTCTGCTCCAATCCTCACACCTCCTTCTCTGACTCCCCTGTCTCCCCTTTCCCTTCTGAGGACCCCTGTGAGGACAGCGGGCCCTCCCAGATAATTTAGGGATAATCTCCCCATTTCAAAATCCTTAATCACATCTGCAAAGTCCCTTTGCCAGATAAAGTAACACATTTACATGTTCGGGGGGATTAGGACACAAACATCTTGGAGGCAGAGGCATTATTCTGTCTACACACCCAGGAATCTGCACTTTTAACCAGAAACAACAGAATACACATTGAGAATACCAAACTAGAGGTCATCACATGGTCACTGTAATTAGGATATTCTCTAAGTCCTCTTTACTTTAAAAGGGCAAAAACTCACACAGAGATGAACAAATTGATCAAAATATAAATAGAACACTCCAAAATATAAATAGAACACAAAATATAAATAGAACACTCCCCATTAAGACAGAATATTGTGACATGTACTCAACCTACTTATTATAAGAATTAATTTTTAAATGGGATATCAAATGAGACAACAGACATGTTTAAGAGTCAGTAGAGTAAAATAACAATCAAACCAAAATCTTGGGGGTGCCTCGCTGGTTGAGTTGGTTAAGTGTCCAACTCTTGATTTCGGCCCAGGTCATGATCTCAGGGTCGTGAGACTGAGCCCTACATCAGGCTCTGCACTCAGCACGAAGCCTGCTTAAGATTCTCTCTCTCCCTCTCCCTCTGTCCCTGCCCCCACTCATGTGAGTGCACCCTCTCTCTCTCAAAAACAACAAGACAAAAAAAAAAAAAAAAAAAACGAAAACCCACACACACACACACACCAACACCATGACCAAAAAACCCACAACCCAAAAACCTGGGATGTAATGTTCATGGAATCACTAGAAGTCTGCTTTCCACAATTAAACCAAGAAGAGTCCCTGTGGCTAGCCTTATAAATTCCTTATCAGTTCTTTCACACCAGGCTTTTGGACAGCTAGACTCTCATACACTCAAAAAGTACACTATCACTTTTTAAAGCTTCACTTTTCCAATTTTTCTCTATTTTACCAAAAGGAAAAAAAATAAGATTTCTGAATTGTTTAAATACATTATTATGAAACAGAATTTAAAATGACCAGTGTTCTTAGTACATGCCCACCCATATTTCCAAATGTGTCACTATTTATATTATAAATAGCACCCAGAATTGACAGATTTCATAATGTGGGAGTTTCCTGAGCTGCCATTCACCAGCTGATATAAAAGTTAGTATAATGAAAATGTCAAGAAATAGCACCACATTTAGAAACCATGAAATACAAAAATGGAGCTATCAGTCATCCCTAATGCTTGCCAAATAAAAAGTTTTAAATATAGTCATGGGTCATCAGCATTATAAGCAACAACTTTCGCTGCACAGAGAGGCACCAGGATTATTAAAAGAATCTAAGATTGGTCAGGTAGCTGACAACATTGGCTCACACTGAACTTGCTCTTAATGGAGACACCCAGATTGTTTTCACATTAACTGCCAAAATAATAGGTCTTCTCTATCTTTTACTGACACTGTTAATATTTACTTTGTTGGATTTTGATATCCTATGTTAAAGCTGAGATTTTATGTTTATATGTATACTTTAAATCACATTTAACCCATTAAAAATGTCACCTCTTTGCTGGTTTCAGGCCTTTCTGCCCTCTGTCCTGATTCTGACAAGGTCTGGTGGGAGGGACAAATCAGAATGTGGTTGAAACCTACATATAGCAACTATCTGAAACCAGATTTCCCATGGTTTTCAGAGAAGTAACCAGGTAATCAGCTTTAGAATGCCAACATGACTAAGCAATACCCAATCCCAGCCAGAGTGAGGACACCTCCATTATTGGATGTGACAGGTGAAGGAGGAGCTCCAGGGAAAGGAGCAAAAATGACAGGTCACCCTAGCCAGAGAGGCTGCTTTAGTCATCCAAGCCTGACATAAGGCCATGAACCCTTACCTGCCCAATAGGAGCTGGACACAGACTTTCCAATCCTATTTAACTTGCACTTTCTCTGACTGGCAGAAGCTGGTATTACAGACCACAACCATCATGGATACACTCTCTCTAAGGAGAAATCAATTCTGAGGAAAAGGACTGGGAAATGTAGGAAGTGCAGACTTCTGCTGACCACTCTACCCAAGCCCCAGGCCTGCTCAGGGGTTGGCAAGGAGTCCATGGAAATTCACAGAGATGGATGTGGCACCCAGGGCCAAGGTGGGAGCAGACACAGATCAAGGCCAGGCAACACTGCCCCTGATGTCCCTAGATCCAAGTGATGATGAGGCAAAACCAACAGCAATGTGGAATTAAACTTACAGATGATTTCATCAGCACAGGAAGTATGTAGAGGCATTAAATTTTTTTCTCTTTCAGAGAATAAATTAGAGACAATGGCTGCCTCTCCCCATTGATAGAAGGCCCTTCCCATGGCTGGCTCCATCCATCATGCAGATCCCAGTTCAAATGTCACCTGCTCAGAGAGAGGCCTTCACTGAGTTCCCCCATCTAAAGCAGAGCCCTGACTCCTGTCTATTGCATTGCAGTTTTATTTATTTTTCAACACATATCTCCATATGAAATAGCTTACTTATTTATTGCATGTCCCCCTTTTCCAGAATGTAAGCTCACCAGGCAAAGGCCTGGTTCATGTATCCAATACTGTACCTCCAACTCCTAGCATGGGACCTGGCACACAGCAGGAACTTAGATAACTATGGATGGATGGATGGATGGATGGATGGATGGATGGATGGATGGACAGATGGAAGGATGGACGGATAGACAGATGGATGGACAGATGGATGTGTGGATGGGTGGGTAGGTAGGTGGATGGATGGATGGATGGATGAGTGGATGGATAGTAGACAGATAGCTGGATGACTAGATGAATGGGCAGATGGAAGAAGGAGAGAGAGAGGAAAAGAAGGAAGGGAGTGAAAGAGGAAAGAAGCAAGGGTAGAAGGATCACCTTCTTACAACAAGGCCTGATCTAATCTAGCTTTACTCTTCCTAGAGACAACCACCTTCTTCAAAATCGTTAAGGACCCATTCTGAATCTTGGGTGAGCTAACAAAAGGACAGAAGAAAAAACAAAATGGGCAGTATCTGATGAAACTGGCCTGGACATCATGAGGGTTGCCCCATTGTTGGTCTTACTGACACTGCACTAAGAGCTCCCAACCTCCCCAGTGACCTTCCACTGATCTCTTTGCTTGTTAGCCAAAATTGGCTTCTGCTGCTTGCCCCAAGTACCCTCTATCTCAGAAGTGTAAATTATAGCTAAGGGTCCCTGATGCATGCCATGTGCCAAAACGGTCCTTCACACTGCATGTGCATCTCTATGTCCTCGCACGCCACTTGTCTAACACTCACGAGGATCTGAAGAGGGAGGTGCTGTTAAGATCTGATATTATAAAGAGGAAAAACAGGTCTGAGTGGCCAGGAAACCCATGGGAGGCCGCCCTGGTGGTAACAGGGGAGCTAGGCTGTGAACCCAGGCCATCCAGCTCCAGCAGCTATATTCTAGACCACCAGTAGACCCTTGAACAACACAGGCCGGCTTACATACAGACCTTTTCCATAACGACAGTACAGTCCTGTAAGTGTATTTTCTCTTCCTTTGATTGTACTAACATCTTCTTTTCTCCAGCTGACTTGATGGTAAGAATGCAGTATATAATACATATGACATAGAAAATACGTGTTAACAGACTATTCATGTTATGGGTAAAGCTTCCAGTCAACAGTAGGCTACTAGTAGTTAAGTTTTTGGTAAGTAGTTAATTTGCAAACATTATACATGGATTTTCAGCACAGGAGGTCTGCTCCCCTAACCGCCATGTGGTTCAAGGGTCAAATCTACTTCTTCCTGCACTACCACGTTGGCCCCTGCAGGTATGGTTTTATTGTGATGAACATAAAGAATTCCACACTACTTATCTCTTTTATGACTCTAAATGTTTATGAAACAGGTCTGCTGGGAGGGGCAGTGTCCACCTATATGTCGTTCTGAAACTTTTACACTGCTAGACGATGCTTGGGATCCTTTTCCTGACCATATCATTTTAGAACTTGCCCCCAGAGAGATCTTAGAGCCATGCTTTCAATGAAAATAGAACCTGCAAAGTAAAATTTCTCTTGTGGAGGCCTCTCCCCAAATTTATATAAGATATATAACCATTTCTGTTAAGGTTATTTTTAGACCCAAGCAGTGGTAAACTCATTAGCCTGATTGTAATCTTATAATCCCTGGCATCTCCAGGCACAGAACATATAGAGCACAGCCTGGGGAAAATCAGTAAATAAATTAAAAAGTAAAATAAATCTTATAAGCCTATTTTCCCACAAAAAAAAAATTTTTAATTGCAATTTTTATGAGGACAAGGGGTAGGAGGTGGAAGCAACGAGATCAATCCATTTTTCTTTCACTCCAGGTCTAAAAATCCTCATTTTCTATTCTTCAAATTAATGAAATGAACACAAGACCACTCTGATTAGGAAGTCTGAAAATAATGGAAGTGCCGACACATTTGCATTTTCTTTCAATGTGAACAGGATATTTTGATAGTTAGAAAAACCATGACAAATTGCAGAAGCCTTCATCCTCTGTTGCTCTAAAATGGCTCTCTGGCCATAATATGCCATATCATTGCAAAACGCACTTACCTTCAAATGAGGAGGCAAAGTGGATCGTGTTAAATATGAAATTAGTGACATGTTTTCTCAACGCATCTGCTCTAATTCTAAATTAAATGACTTCCGTAAGCTCAAGGTAACTCTGGTACATTCCTGTTTATAACCTCAATTAGAATGTTTTGCAATAAGAATAAAACCTGCCTCCTAGTGGGCCTCAGTTCTCCCCATCGGTCCCCCCATGCACTTGGCCCTGCCACCCCAGTCTTCTGTCTGTCCCATAACCACACCAATCATACCAGAGGTCCTGCATGTTTTTGTTTTGCATTTTGGTTTGCTTATCTGTCCTGCCTAGAATGCTCTTCACTGCTCTGGTCTCCGCTCAAATCTCACCTCCTCCAGGCAGTCCTCCCTGAAGAACTGCTCCAGTGTCATTATCTTTGCAAATACACTACGCTACATTATCTCCCTCACACCTTTATGAGGTGTCTCCAGTTGGACCCTCTCCCCTTTCCCCAAGGACCCTCTCCCTGACACTGTAAAATCCACTGGAGTCAGAACTCTGAGTCCCCAGCACACACAGCAGGCCTCCACGGGCAGCTAATGACCAAGACTGTGGAGGTCACACACAGGATGGCACCCCTGAAAATGGACTGGAAACAGCACAGCAACTCACACTTCCAGGGGCCTGGAGGGCCCTGCTCCACCCTGGCCTCACCATCAGCCCTTCTCCCCACTCCCAGCTGCAAACTCAGACCCCAGGAGCCACATTGCTGGGAGAAGCCCTTGCTATCCCTGCAGGCCTAAAATCAGGCCATCTGGACTGCTGGTCCAGCCCTGACCTCCTGCTCCTGCATCACGCCTGCCCTGCCCCGACCCTCCCAGAGTAACCCAGGTGTATTCACCTGTCCTCCCACCTGTTCACTGCACTCCCAGGTGGGCCTCCATCATTATGTGGGAACACCTATCCTCCAGCACCAACTGACACTACATGAGCACAGAGTTCATGTCTTATTTATGACTGAATCCCAAACATACACGACGTCCAGTCACACCCACAGCTCCCCATGCCTGGTCCTCTCAGAACCTGGGGTGCCCACGTGGGCCTCTGGGATGCTCCTTCCTCAGGGTCCTGGCACTGTATCTGTGATCGCATCCCCCCCACACATCATTTGGGCAGGTGTCTAGCCCAGGACAGAAGGTTCCAACCTATCTCAGAGAGCTGGGCATTTGGGTTGCATTTTTATTTCAGTGACTAACCAGAATCTGGTCAGGAAATTTAAAGCCGTGCCCTGCCTCGAAGGCTCACAGATGCCTCCTTCCTTTCTGATGCACCTTTCTTTTTTTGAACTAATGGTCAAAAATCTCCTTGGCCATTAGAAATCCTAAACTCCAATGGTGATTTACCCATAGTTTTTTTTTCCTTAAAGCTGCTGATATGAATTCACATATCCACAAGAGAAAGGTCTATTTATTTAATGGTATAAATCTTACTTCCCATCAAACAACATAGCTAGTTAAAAACACATTCTTTTGAATCAAGATTAAATGATTCCCAGAAAGTTTCTTTTATTCCAGTTTGGCTCTGGATGAACTCAAGATGGAATTCCCCCGTCACAGACCTCAGAGGCTGGCCCCACAGCCCATCCTGGCGCGGGCAGAAAGTGCCAGGAGGGAAGCCTGCCCCAATGCCCTTGTCTTCCAACGCCTGTCTCAAGGGGGAGACCTCAAAGACACAAAAGGAAGTTTTTAACAGGCAAATCTGGGGACCCCTACACAGAAGAAGCTCTAGCTACCTTTGACCCTAAGGCCCCTATATCCTTCTTAACTAAACTGAACCACCCCCACCTCTGCATAAAGAATCCATAGGCCATCCGTTTACCTAATGACTGAGAGCCACCAACCTGTCACTCCAGCCCCACACCCTGCGCTGTCATCATAAGACTGATTAGGACTAGGCTTTATACTGCAGATTTGTCTGTTTACTCTGTCTCTGCTAGAGCCCGGGAGCTTTGTACATCTGTCCCTAGAAACAGATGACCATTTGCCGAATGAGCTAATGATCATATGGTTGCTACAGCTCTGGCATAAGTCTTGATCTTCAAGCATTCAAGAATTCCCTGCAATCTTTCAAAGAGGTCATTGGCCTTCGCGATGGCAGAAATCAGCAATCCATGAGCGAAGATCTATGTACTTCACTCTTTCCACCTTGGAGGAGACTGGTGATCTCTGATGGGTCTGGTATTCACGAAGGCTTTTAAAAAGATGCGTTACCCCGGTGCGGAGGTCCCCACTGTGTATTGTGTCCCGGGCCTTCCAAAGCAAGATTCACGTAAGAAGTTTTATGACTACTGGATATTTGTGTGATTAAAACCACATCCCTTCAACCTGTGTCTCATGCTCATCCATGGTTGTACAATGGAACGTACCTAAGATTCGATGTCCCTGAACGAATCACGTGCAATAAATTATAGAATACCCAAATGCACGCAAGATACATCCATATATTTCCAAGCAAAGACCTAAAGAGAAAAAAGAGTCTTGCTCTGGCAGGTTCAGCCGGAAGCATAAGTGACTGTACTTCTGCACGAAGGGAACGTTACAACTCATACCATGATTGTCAAGCTGAGGTCTGAGGACATCCCACTGGCAGCAAAGCAAGTCCTTACGTGTGAGAAACGATGTCTCACACGGTGAAAAAGGCTTGTGCTGCCAGTGGACGTTTCAAAGTAGAATTCCGGTAAAAGAATCAGCAAGAGGGCACAGCAGACACAAGCCAAGTGTTATGTGACCCCAACACTGAGTTTCTCAAATGGGAGTTTGCTGCTCCCAGGGAATTTCAGATGTGAGCAAGGTTGAGAAACTGCTCTCAACTCGGTGAGGCTTATTTCCTGCAGCCATTTAGCTGTGGCCTGTGTCAAAGGGAACTGAACGGCCTGGCTGTATGCCTCCCAATTTCCTCCCTCTTCCAGCCACTCTCCCACAGTCCCCCACTTACTCTGCCCCACTTGACAAACAGGTGTTTACTTGCAGCAATTTCCCCCATTTTCCTTTCTGGGGAGTCTGCCTTTGTCAGGCATTTGCATTTTGCTTGTTTACTTGTTCGTTTTAATGGACTTATCAGCAATCCCACTCCTAGGTATGCACCCTCGATAACTGGAAACATATTTGCAGAAAAACATACACACTGAAGAATACAGTAGCAATTCCATTCACAGTCGCCCAAAAGAAGCCTGGAAACAACCCAAATGTCCTTCAATGCATGAGTGGGCAAACTGTGGTACATTCATAGAAAGGAATACCACTCAGCAATGAAAAGAAAGGAACTAGTTATGCAATAACAATTTGGATATATCTCTAAGGCAGTATTTATGCTGAGCAAAAGAATCCAATCTCAAAAGGTTACATGCTGTATGATTCCATTCACATGACTATCAGTAAAAGACAAAATTATAATGATGGAAAGCCGATTAGGTTGCCAGCAGTTAAGGGTGGGGGTGGGGGTACATTTGTCTATAAAGGGTTAGCTTCAGGGAGTTTTCTGGGGTGATGGAACAATTCTGTATTCTGAAACATGTACGATGTACATGTGTTAAAACTCACAGAACTGTGTCTCCAAATAGGCCATTTTACTATATAGTAATTTAAAAAACAAAAGTAACTTAAAAATCAAAGATTTATCCCTTCTTCAGGGAATACAACCTTTTTAAAAGAGTCCATGAAATCTAATTAAGCAAGGAGACATAATCGGATTAGCATTTGTGTTAATAAGCCAGCAAAACCGTGAGCTCAGAGATCTGTAGCTTCTCAAATTGTTCCAAGGTGGAAATGGCCTTGCCAGTTTGTGAAGATAAAGAAATAATGCCAATTTCACAGGAGGAAAGCCCCCAGCTGCTCAACGACTTGCAGACGAAGCCAGACCCAGATTTGGGTACATGTACTTGATACTTCCTCCCAGGAACAAACAACAATTTTACCGAGATAATGCCTCCTGGATGGGGCTTGGGACAAGTTTTCAGTACTGCTTGTTAAACTTTTAACATTCATTAATATTATGTCTCTCTTATTGGATGATAAAAATGACCCAAGTCCCCAAAGTATCTTTGTGGTATCATTTTTAAAACTGTCCTTTGGTTCTGGTCAAGCTGCCTTACTGGGAAAAAAAGGAAGAGCAGACATAAAAATAAGAGCAGACTATAAAAATAAGGCTCTCAGCTTCTTTCAAAATAACGTTGCCAGAAGAAAATACAAAAATGTAAATGTCACTACAAAAACGCTGTGTCCCAGTTTGCCTGGCACTTCCTGGATTTTAGCACCGGAAGTCCTGTATCCTGGGAACCTCTTCAGTTCTGTTTGGCCAGCCTTATTATATCCAACATGACAGCACAGCATATGTGTCTGTTGGGAGAACCAAAAGACCCTTGGCTATTGAGAGGCAACCAACGTACTAGAGAGGCCAGTGGTGACAAAGCTAGATATGGGATCTGGGCTAGGAAGAACCCTTGTGCCCGTGGGTCCAACCCAGCTGCTGATGTCATTCACAGGGTGAGGGCACATGAAACTCCCACCAATCGACCCAGCAGGAAGGAGTTCAGATACCGCAAAATTTGCCATTTGTCATTTTCTGTTCATGCGCAGGAATTACATTGTACAACAACTAACAGTCACCTAGAGAGAAAAATGTACTTGATTCTTTTGCAACATACTCAAAGTATCTTTCCTATGTGAGCAATATTCCACAGGTCTTGTCTAAGTGCATCTACATGTGCAGAGAGCCGAGGGTTTTATTCCTGAGGAAGCGCCTGTAATACACCCTCCAGGGGACATGGATTTGGGTCAACACTCTTTAAACTCAAAGACAACTTTTATTCCCCAGAGAAATTCCTAAATCAACAGACAAAAGTAGTGCTTTGTTAATCAGAGATTTATCTTAAAAGTTCAAACTTAAAATATTTATTACAGATTTAGTCAAAAGCACACGAAAGTTGGAAATTGGTATTATACAGGACAGCTGAAATCACAACACTGCCTATGAAGATGATTTACTTCTAAATTCAATCTCGGTTGCTCACTATAGAGAAAATTTTGAATACAGATGAGTTTGATTTTACAATTTTAGTAGACTCTTAAATTAAATGAATCCAGAGGCTTCAAGCAAAATACAAGGGAATGGATGACTTCAATGTTCAATTATTAAAATGAGCCAGCGCCTGGCGTACCTACCATTTAAATATTAATTACTCGGCAGAAAGTATTTTTCATATATATCTATAACATTATGGGATTTCCAACAATTGTTATATTTTAAAACATGCTATTTTGGTACATATCGAATCTTTAAACAAAATTTCAATTAAACTTATTTTGTTTTCCCGGCTGACAGCAAACCTCCTTTCCTACGACTCGTAAGGCCCAAAGGAAGGAAATTCACAGGAACTGGGGCCAGGCAAACAAAAATATCACTAAAACTTTGCTGTAATCTTAACTCGTCTTTCATATTTGACCTCCACTAACCATCCAAACTGAAGACGAGGATCTCTGGTTTATCATAACTGCAACTTCTCAGAATCTCTGATCCATGCAAAAGGCCAATGGAAAATCAGCTAATTAAAAAGAATCAGTGGTTCTTTCCAATACATAATGATTTCTCAAAATCTAAAATCTGTGGTAGACTATAAAACTTTCCTTATTGAGTACATGAGACAAAAGGTCTATATTTAAAGAAAAAAGCACAACTGTAGTGTTTTTGCAACTAACTGTAAAATATGAAAATTAAGTCAGTCAACATTTAAATTACTAACTTAAGCTGATTATCTGGATTCTAAGAGGACATTAGTAGCCAGTTCTAAATACAAAAATAAATAAATGCCACAGGATGAACTTAAAAACTGAGTCTTCTCTATCAAGTGGCCTGCTTTAAAAGTAACTGAACATTTTATATAATATTCCAGCTCTAATTTCTATTATTATTCACCATTCTGAAACTAGATTTAGAGTTTGGATAATTAATAAAATCACCCCTTCCGTTCACTCTTGATTATAATTCATCAGGGTCATGTTTGGACTTCGCTTGCCAATTGTAATCATTTATTTGAACCAGTGTCTCTGTGGTTCATCAGCTCTTCATTAGTGCCTGTAGGTGGATAAAATGTGCTTGAATTTCCAAAGTAAATGCAAATCACATTGGTATTTGCAGCAAAGATGTGAATTCCCAGAATATTTTCAAGTAAGACAGTTCCCCTGAAGATGCTGGCTCTTTAGTAGAAAAAAAAGCAATGTCCTCCCAAATGGCAGAGAACTCACGCTCCCTTCCAGGCCTGAATATCCACCCTAAAAGCCCTTCATGACCACAACATCAGGCTTGTTTTAGACCTGGCCTCAACAAGTTAGGAAAATCTGTTGTTACCTAAGTAGGAATAAGGAGTAAAAGTCCAAAAATTCAATACAAGATTTAAAAGGCAAAGAATCACCTAGCCAGCAAAGAGAGTTGCCAGAGCCCCGTCCTGGAGAGCCAAATTTCCCAGCCCTGGGAGCAAAGCTGGGCACAGCACAGCCTTGAATACAACAGGCTTGGATCCAAATCCTGGTTCTGGCCCTGGGCAGCTGCGTAGACTTGCACATCATAAGCTAGGTTTGGTGTTTCCATCTTTAAAAGAAGATGGTAAGCCACAGTCCTTCAGAGGACAGTGGAGATAACAGATATAATGAGGAGGAAGTGCCTCACACAGTCCCTGGCACAAAGAAGGCCCACTCTTTCAAAGATCAGAGGGGCAATTTCCCTAGCAAAACAAAGTGGAATTGGAGGATTGAAATGCATGCCATGAGACAGGAGAACAGGTCAGACAGCACCATGAGGAGGCTACAGGACACACCCAGAATGTGGGACATTTACAGGACAATGGACCTCTTCAATGAGTCATTATCAAAATAAAACCTGGGGGATTTTACTGGATTAAAAGGGATTGAATGGAACCAGAGAAAAAAGTTACAATAAGCAAGGCTGAGGGGATTGAACCTGACATTGAACCCAGTGGTGCTGGGTTAGAGTCGGAAATACCAATACACACTCACGGTTATTATTAGCTTGAGTAAAAGTGATAAACACAGAAATGCAGGTCTGTGTGTATCCCTGGGTTTTTTACAAACCATCCTCATTACTCACAGCTTCCATATTTGCAAATTCATCTACCCAGTAAAATGTATGGGTAACCCCACAATCAATGTTCCTGGTGCTTTTGCAGTCATTTGCAGACATGCATATGTGCAGAATGGCAAATAGTTTGAGGCACATGTTCCCAGGTGAGGTTTCCAGCTGAAATCAAACAAGACGACCCCTCTGTCTTCTTGTTTCAATTCCCATACTACAAACAAATATAGTTTTTATGGTCTATTTAGTGCCACATTCTTCATACAATTCAGCCTATAATATCATATAATGCTGTATAAATAGGCTTTTTATCATTGCATGTGAGATAAGCACATAAGTAGGTTGAGCTATATATATATATATACACACACATATATATACACATATACATATATACACCCATATATGTGTATAAATATATATATACACATTCACATGTATACATATAAATATATACACACATACATATATATAAATAAAACACCTTTCCCTACCTCACCTCAGAAGTTAACTTCCAAGGTCCTGTTCTATGTCATATATTACTAACCCTGAAATCCAGAGATTTCCATAGAATTTTTACCTTGCAGACAGTTTAGGTTTTGTGACTATAACATCTTTTAAACAGCATTATTCTCATTTCTGTGACTATTTCTCAATCCCCAGAATATACCATAACACTACGGTATTATTTTATGCCACAATTTTTTTCCTACAGTAAAATGTACATACAATGAAATTCATAGGCTGTAAATGTGTGGTTCTATGAGTTTTGACAAATACATACACCTAATCTAACATCCCAATCAAGATATGGAACATTCCCACCACCCCAAAAAGTTCTCCTGTACCCCCTTCAGCTGATCCCCATCTCCACAGGCAACCACTGTTATAAGAATTTCCATCACCATTGATGAGTTTTGGCCTGTTTTTGAACTTCCTATAAATGGAATCATAAAACACCAGAGTCCTTAAAAAAGTGTTTTCTGAACAAATCCCCCCCGCACTGAGTCAAGTAATTATTACAGCAGTGACCTAAATTCCTTTTCTTTTTTTAATGCCTACTGCCAACTAATGCACATGTCACTTTGCATAGAACACTATACGTAAAGAAAACATTTTTATTCTGCCTATAATAGAATAGTACACATTAATTATAAAATTTTCTGCAGTAACCTTGAGCTAACATCACATTTATAAAAGTACAACCTCCACTCATTTCCAACATTACATGTGGAAAAAGTTCACCCCCAAGTCTCCAAGTCTTACTGGAGAAAAACAGGGACACCGATGTTGCCAGAAGTATCCAGTTTTCAACTTTAACTCAGCTGCCATTTTGTGAGTCCCTGTGCCCCAGCCATACGGCTCAGCCTTGCCGGCTGTCACGCCTCGCACCACGGGGCAGGCCAGCCCTGGATGACAAGCAGCTTGCCCTGCTACCTCCCCCACCCTCCTCTGCCCCAGGACCAGCATCACCCCTCTCTTCTCTCTCCCGAATTCCACATCCCTCTTCCTCCAGGCCCTGCTCCATGGGTCATGCCTTCAGTCTCTACACTGAGTCCTTCCACCATCAGCAAACATACCGTGTCTCCCCATCCGAAAAATGAACCATCCCTTTGTTCGTCAAAAAATTAAACATAGAATTACCCTGTGACCCCTCAATTCTACTCCTAGGTATAGACCCAAAAGAACTGAAGGCACAGACTTGAACAAATATTTCTACACCCATGTTCCCAGCAGCATTATTCACAATAGCCAGAGGGTGGAAACAACCCAAGGGTCCACCGACAAATGAATGGATAAACAAAATGTGGTCCATACATACAATGGAATATTAATCAGCCTGAAAATGGAAGGGAATCCAGACACCTGCACACAGATGAACCTTGAGGACATTTTCTAAGTAAAACATGCCAATCATAGAAGGACAAAACTGTATGATTCCATTTATATGAGGTCCCCAGACCAGCCAAATTCACAGCCACAGACAGAACAGTAGTTGCCAGGTGCTGCAGGGAGGGGGAATGAAGAGTCAGTGTTTAATGTGTGCAGAGTTTCAGTTTGGGAAGCTGGAAAAAGTTTCATCCATCCATGAATGGATGGTGGTGGGCTATATACAAAAGTGACTCATAACCGCACCCCCCCAATTGTCTAATCCAATGGGCCATTTATAAGTGCACCCCAACCCACTCCTTTAAGGGCTAACTTGCTTCAAGCTTATGCCCTCCTTGCTTGCTGACCTAAACCCCAAAGGTTATAGCAGAACTAACCACTTCCCTTGAGATCCTGCAGACTGCCAGCCTTGAGGAGCAAAGGACCAGACTTTCTGGAAGACAAAGCATGACTACACTCGAAAAGAGCCACCACCAACCATGGGGTCCACAATAAGACCCCCTGGGAGCCCTGATTCCTGGTACAGGGGAGGAGTCTGGCCTGCCTTGCCCATTCACAGCTTGCTGTGCTACAGGGAGGGGTATCCTTCACTGGGGGACGCCTGGGAGCCTTGAGCATTGGCAGAGTGGAGCAATCTGGAAGCCCTGTGAGGACAAACGATTATAACTAACTGCCAAGCACCAGCTTCGCCTGCACTTAGTCCCCATCACCATTTCCCACATCTTCCCCTTTAAAAACCACCTGCATCTCCTGGAAGGGGGAAGATGGTCTCTGGGGCCTTAATCCTCCATCTTCTCAGGCTCCCGCTTCCTGAGTAAAGCAACCTCGCCTTTCCCGCCAATGGTTGTCTCTTGAGTGTTGGCTTTGGAGCAGCGAGCAGCCGAACCCCAGTTCTGAGCTGGTCCTTTTTCCCGGTAACACATCATCAGAAATCTATAGGCTTGGATGCCGCTAACCAAGTTCTGTGTGTACAAACACACTGCCGCCCTGGGTCTCGCCTGTATTCACTGAGGGCAGGTGTACGTGGGGCTGGGTGGGTGTGGATGTGAATCCACATCATAAATGATGCTGGACATGCATTATGTACACATATGTGTGAATCCTGTTTGTAGAGTTCCATTCATTGAACGTTTACTATTCCTGCCAGGCACCGTGTGGGTGTTCACATGTATCATTTCATATAACTTCCTCAAATTATCCTACATTGCCTCCTGACTCTCCACCAGCACCTCCAATGACTCCTCCTTGGTTTCTTTTCTGGCACTCTCATATGGTGGATTCTTTGGGATTCTGTCCCTTGTCCTGTGAGCAGGTGAGCTGGGGCACCCTGGTGGCTCACCGCCCCGCTCCACAGCAATGGCTCTGAGTCTTCTCCAGACCAGGCCTCTCTGCTGAGCTCGACACTCACATCTTGTGCTCACCCAGCATCTGCATCTGGACGCCCCACGAGCCTCTCAAACTCAACGAAGCCTGCACCAGCCCCATCCTCTCTGATCCACTCCAAAAGCCATGGTTTCTTGTATTAGAAACCTCTATTGTTTCATGGTTGCTTATTTGACTCAGTCATGAGTGACCCCCAAAACTTAGCAGTTTATAACAATAACACTTTATTGCCCATCCATCTGATCAGTCCGTGGTGACCTGCTGTGGCTAGGGTCATGCTATCTCCCTTCCAGAACCAGGCTGATGGAGTAGCCACTCCTGCAACGTCTGATCATGAAGCAAAGGACAAGAGAGGGTGAGCCAGGTGCTCCTCCTTCCAGGAACTTCCACTCAGAAATAACGTACATTCCTCCTTGGAGACCCAGCCCACCCTCACCCTCCCTGGGAGGCAGCCTCAGCTTCCCCAGGCATGAGGTGCTCTACATTGTGCCCACAAGCCTTCTTGCTTGTCTATGGAAAGATCTCACTGGTGTTGTATAAAGACAGGGCCATCACCAGGAGTCTCTCAATCTGATCACGTTGGCCTCAAATTCCATTCATGCATGCATATTTATTGAGACCGAACCAAGCAGGGTTCCAGGTGCCTGGAACACATGAATGGAAATGACAAAACCCCCTGCCCATATAGAGCTTACACTTGAGCAAGAAGAAACAAAGCAATCAATGTAATAAACTGTAAGGTATGTTAGAGGAGATGTTACAGGAAAAAGGATAAAACAGAGAAAGGTAAGAGGGACCGGAGGTGTTACAGGAAAAAAGGATAAAATAGAGAAAGGTAAGAGGGACCGGAACACCTGTAGCATGAGGGCGGGGCAGTATTAGCAGGTGGGCAGGGTAAGCCTCCACAAGGAAGTGGGAGATGAGCAAAGACCTGGAGGACATGGAGGCAAAGCCAGGTGGGTGATGTTAAAAAGAAAACTGCAGGCCCCAAATGGAGTCACTTGTGTTAAGGCCCCACGTCCACAAACCAAGACTTACCACCTAATCTAAGGGCAGTTTCAAACCCCCTCCCGCCCCCGGCACCCGGGTATGTAACCTTTAACCAGTCAACCTGTTTCCTGGTCAACATTAAGAAATTTACTGGTAGACCCCTTCCGTTCCCCTTAGGAGGGTGACTTGGGCTAAAGTAATGGATTCCTTGCTAATAATTTCTTTTTCTCCACTCCTTGTCCACCTTTAAAAAGCTTTCCTTCTCTGCAGCCCAATGGGGTTCCTTTCTATTTGCTAGACGATGCTGCCTAATTCATGAATTGTTTAAGAAAGCCAATGTGATCTTCAAATTTACTCACTTGAATTTTGTTGTTTAACAGATTTGGTGGCAGTGATGGAATCCAAGTGAACTTCCGGTGGCATTTGGGGACAAGAAACACAGTTGAGTACCCCGTAAACCCTCTCAGGTCACCTTCTTGACATTTTTTTTAAAAGATCTTATTTATTTATTTGAAGGAGAGCATGAACAGCGGGAGCAGCAGAGGCAGAGGGAGAACCAGGCTCCCCACTGATCAGGGAGCCCGATGCGGGGCTCAATCCCAGGACACTGGGATCACATCCCGAGCAGAAGGCAGATGCTTAACCTACTGAGCCACCCAGGCTCCCCACTTTCTTGACATTTCCATGGGCTGTAGGTAAGTTCCTATCAATTCTGAGCTCTGCTCTTTTTGCTTTGAGCTCCCAATCTAATTGGCTTTGCACAGTTCCCTATTTTGAGTGGAAAACCCCAATCCTTTCCTGAGTCCCCAGACTGCACATGGGGAACTTTGGTAATTACTGGCCAGAGTTGGTCTGGGTCTAACTTGAACATGAGACTGGGTCCAGAATCAGACTGGCTCTGGGATTGGACTATCCCAATTTAAGCTGGACTGGGCTGAGTGCAAAGTCTCAGGTGAACAAAATTTGGTTTTAAATAAAGGCCAGTGCTAATAGGGACCTCAAAAGTTTGGGAGGAAAAAAAGGCCATAAACATGGGTGGGCATGGGTCGAGCATTTAAAGGTTGTTAGAGAGCACACCACCTCAAGACTCCTGTGATAAAATAACTTGGTCACAGAACGGGTTAGATGGACACTGGGTCACCCACCAACCTCAAGAAAATGCCCTTGCAACAAGGCGTACCGTAAAACATCCCACAATTCCCAGACCCCATGGCACCTTGCTCCTGGGTGTTGGTTCGGTTCTGAGAAACCCAAAGGCCTAGTAGCTAAAAGAAATGGGATCCTCTAAATCCGAAGAGTTGAGCATGCCACCTCCCAGCACACCTGCTTCTTTTATGTCTAAAAACTGCAGGTACCTAGCAAAGATAGCAGAATCTTAACTGTTTGTACTGTGTCCTGAAGGACTCGGCTTGGCGACCATCAGTTTGGGGGACGCAAGATAAGGCCAGACGGAAATGTGAGTTGCACCCCGTGTGTGGCTAGATGTAGGTTAAACTCCATTTGTGGCTACAGTCCTACCAAACCACAGCCAGCCCTCAGGGGAATCACCACCTAGAATGACAATGGTCATTACGAGGAATGTTCCAATTAGATAAGGCTATTTAAGAAGTGCACTTAAAAGCAAAGGCCTCCAAATTCAGCTTCATTGAAAGTCTGGTTGCAAAAAGCCAATAAAAACTTAATAAGACAAAAACTATGAAAGTGACATAATTCTGACTGTTTCCCTATATCCTCCTTCATTTGAATACTCATTCTAGTCATCCTCTGTCTCAGATGCCTTTCTGTGACTGGCAACAAAGTCTAATGACCTTACAGAAGCCCCTATAAGGACCCTATGGGTCCCTCCCAGAGTTGACAAGACTCTAAGGGACTTTCTTTTCTTAAGATTTTATTTATTTATCTGAGAGAGACAGAGAGAGAGGGAGAGAGAACGAGTGGAGGGAAGGGCAGAGGGAGAACCAGACTCCCTGAAGAACAGGGAGCCCAAGGTGGGACTCAATCCCAGGCCCCTGGGATCATGACCTGAGCCAAAGGCAGACGCTTAAGCAACTGAGCCACTCAGGCACCCTCTGAGGGATTTTCTGATAAACTGCTATCTTATTCCCTTCACCAGCCAAGGGAAAACTAAAAAATTAAAATAATAATAATAATAATAATAATTCCAACCTAGGTGTGAGTTCTTTAATATGCAGGCTACAACCTAATTCTTTGAAAATTTAAAAGCAACTGTCGTTATCTTACAAAATCTTTACAAAACTAGAAATGCAGCTCTGGAGGCAATTCCAAGTTCACCTATTCTTCTTAGTACTTCTACAATGTCCCCTATTTACCTCGAAAAGTTTGTAAATTCTTGGACTTAAGAAACCAAAGTTCTTCTGGGAGAAACTTGCATTCTTTCCCTGTGCCTTCAAGATGAAAATATTGTTAAGTACAAACCTCAGAGAGGTAATTCTTACCAGAAATGAAACAAAAAGGGGGAATTAGTCATTTGAAATTAAGACTAATGAAAAATCTTAAATTTATCTACAAATATTAGAAAAAAAATGTTAGCCATCTGAGCTTAAATTATTTCACCTGCCAAAAAACAGTCTGCCTCCAACTGTTCTTTTATAAGCTAGTGAGTTTTGCATTATCAAACCCATCTCATGGCTAGAAAATTTGAGACAATGGCTATAAAGTCTCTGTTTATATGTTAGGTGTGTCTGTTGAAGATGTGTGACATTTCTTACCTTCAGATGGTATTGCTAAAATTAACTTGTAAAGAACTCTAATTGGCCTAAAAGTGAGCATTTATAAATTAAGCATTTCTAAATCCCAGCTATCTATAATAGAAACAAACCCAAATGTTTTGAAGATTCATGTAATCTGGAGAAAATATTCAGTATTAAAGCTAATTTAAGGGGCACCTGGGTGGCTTAGTCTGTTAAGCCTCTGCCTTCGGCTCAGGTCATGATCCCAGGGTCCTGGGATCAACCCTTGCTTCAGCCTCCCTGCTCAGTGGGGAGTCTGCTTCTCGATTTCCCGGTGCTTATGCTATTGCTCTCTCTCACTCTCTCAAATAAATAAATCTTCTTTTAAAAATAAAGCTAATTTAAGTTTGTTGGTTTAATTAAAACAGACATATCGTTCAGGTGATCAATATTAAGCATACTTTTTATTCCACCTAGTTTTTCCAAATAAGTTCATGCTCTCTCACAAAATTCATCCACAAGACAAATGATGGCTGATTTTGCCTAATGTCTCATGAAGTTTTTGTGGGTAATCAAAATATAATTGTCGGGGGCAAATGATTTACAATAGATGTGAGATAAGTTTTTAGGCGAACTTTTTTGCAAAAATTATGTTTTATGGTGTGTGTACGAAAAAAATAAATTTCCAAAACTTTTTTGGTAACCTGAAACTTTAGTTTTTGCTAAGTTACATTAAATGAGGAGTTAAATTAAAATCACTGAATATTCAGGTCATTTCCAAATTAAGATAAAATACTGAAAACATTAATTGCTAAATCAAATTTGTTTCCCTACTTTTGTCCTATTACAGTGAAACCAAAGATGTTTGGGTCTGTTGGTAAATGTATTTTATGCCACACTGAGAAATCTTCTATGAAAAAAAAGCATATATCTCAAGAAATCATAAAAAATGTAAGTGTGCCAACTGAGAGAATGCAAATGTAAAAAGACAGTTCACAACTAAGTTAACTGCTTAGTTAAGGTTCCTAAAGGTTAAGAATTCCAATTTATATATATGGTTAAAGCTACTACCAATGATAAAGGAAACATCTCCATATGCCAAAAAAAAAAAAAAAAGTAGAATGTGTGCTTTTGGTAAAAGAAGGTATGAAGAATGGAACTATATTTTTGTTAAGGGAAAAGAAAGTAACTTTGCCCTAACGTGAGGCCAGTTATTTAAAGAGGAAAAATATAGGCCAAAGTCTGAATGTAAAAAAGAAAGTTGTAGAAGGTCTGTGGAAAAGGGATTTGGCTAGGATTAAAATGAGTTTATTTAAAAATGCGTTTTAATATAAAAAGTACACTGGTACAAAATTAGACTTTGGCTTTCCTCTCTGCTAAAAGAAAAAAGGTTTCTCAGATTATTGGTCTGCCCTTAATAGGAAATTATAGACAAAGGTTTTTCTTTAACTTTAATGTAATCTGCTTAGAAAAACAAAGATTCTCTGTTTTATCTTTATCAGATTATTTAAGTAAACCTACTCTTCGTAACAGAAGAGCTAAATTTTGCCTAGAACTAGATTATTTTCTATATTTGCCCATGAAATCTTTAATTATGACTTTGGTTAAATACACAGCAGAATTGCTTTCCAGTGATCTATGATCCTACTTGACCAACTGTCCAAACCTTTTGATATTTTTGACAAACTTCCCCAAATCAAATTCTAAATGCAGTCTTTCTGACCTTGACTGACTTTGAAATGTTCCAGAGGAATCTTGGGACATCTCAAAAGATGTGTTCTCTCCCCTTATAAAAAGGGAGATGCTAATCTAATAAGTTTATTTGCTAAGTCAAATTACGTGGGAAGCATTATAAAGTAAAAAGTAATGCTAATAAGCGCCTTCTTTATGCCATGTGGGTATATAAGTGTTCCAGAAATTATGTGAAATTTCTGGAAATCTGAGATAGTCCTGCTATAATGTTTTCAGTCAAAATTCCAGGTATTATCTTAAAATGTTGTATGTCACAGAAATGACCAAATTTCATTATCAATTGCATAATAAACTCGAATCAGACCTTTAACCATGCCATTTTAAGTCCTGTCATTTATAGACACTTATTGCTCTATTCAGATGCTTTTACAAAAGCTTCCTGCAAAAAGCTTCCTGCAAATTCATGGCAAGCAATCTGACAAGTACTCTAGGATACAGGTTTCTGATAACTTTCAGATCATACATCTCAACTGGGTAAGCATTTTTGGCACTAGTGGGAAAACTGGATTCAAGCAGAACAAGAACAAACAACAGGGGAATAAATGAACTTTGGGAAGGATGATTATTTTTATGAATCTTGTTTAAAACATCACTGGTTCTCTAAGATCTTGCTTTTTTTAGATTTTAGGAAAACTTTTTTTCTTTTCTCTTAAGCTATTAACAATTTGGTAAGCTATACGTTTAACAAAGATGAAACATGTGCTTTTTTCTTCCTACCTGATCCCTCCAAAATTCAGAAATTCTTGAGTTATTCTTTTCATGGTTAAATAGTTACTTTTAGAAGTTCAGCGAGAATCTGTTCTCCTTGTATCAGGACACAATTGGAAAAACTGGCCATATTACCAAGACTTTGGCTGGACTGTCATGTTTGAGAGAGATGTAAAAATCGGCTTGGTAACTTGCTTGCAAGGTTCCAGCAAAAGACTCTTTAAAAGAGCTTATATGGTCAGTCACTATTCTTGCTACACTTATATAAATAATCAGGCAAAGTTTGATACATTTTACTCTACAAAATGGGGGTGATTGTAGAGAGAAAAGTTATGTTGAGAGCTTTGTCTATAGCAGATTCTAATCCTGTCAACTGTCTTTATGTCTCTTTTATATACCTATAAATTGGACCAAATCCTGAATTCTAGTTTCCTCAAAATCTAGCTATGACTCTCCAAACTAATGTTTCCAGCTTTCTCCTACACTTCTGATTCGGTATCTGAAAAAAGAGACTTCCCTTGAATCTCCTTGGAAGGGACTCTACCACGTCCTCCTTCTGGTCCAGATGGCAGCCAAACAGATAACTTGAACCTTGGATATGCATCTCCTAACTAAAGAAGGCTCCACCTAACATCTGATCCTATATGGATGCTAGACACTTCCAAATCACTTTGCCAAGAAAGAGAAGTCCCTGCCATCGAGGTGGACTGCTTCCTCCCAAGACACTGGATTAAGACATCATACTGTCAACATGAAACCCTCTCTTCTTCCCTTTCTTTCCTTTACTCTGGCACTGGTCTGCAAAGATAATGCCATCATCCCTATCTCCCAGGCCATTGCTGGGGCTGGGGGTGGGAGGGGGGTGAAGGCAGAGGTAAGCTTTGCTTTTCAGATGCCTGGATTTGTCATCAAAAACTCCTGTCTGTCCCTTAACGGTGCCACCCTAGTAAAATGGGTTTGTGCCCCAGCAGGATTTGTCTTTGTGGTACTTACCATTCTCCTTGGGCCAGTGAAGGTCTAGATGGCTGAAGTATAACCAGGCAAAGCCTCCTAGGTTACCTACCTGTGCCCTTAACTGTTGCACCTCACTGGTTGACTCCTCCCTGGATTTACATCACTGAGCTAGAAAGGAATTACCAAGAGGCACTCATGACTCAGGATTCACTTCCTTGGTCAGGGCCACACTGTCCCATTTAGGAGTAAATATAAACAAGAATATGATCAGAAACGTCTCCTTAACTCTCGAAGATACTGTGGAATCTGTTGCTAAGACAACAGCTGCCCAACAAAGATGCTTTATCCTCTAGCCAGAGCTGTCCTTGATAATAGGACAGCCGCTGATTATCTTTTAGCTGAGCAAAGACGGTCTGAGCTGTGGCCAACGCCAGCAGCAGCACCTGGATTAACACTCCTGGGGAAGTTGAAACTCAATTATATAAAATCACTGAGCAAGCCACTTGGCTTCAAAAGGTGACTCCTTCAGCAGGGTCTTTCTTTGACTTCTTTGATGATTGGTTTGGGTCTTGGGGACCATAGCTCTGAAAGACACTCCAAACGCAGGGACTTGTCCTGCTCATAAAATCGTAATAATCTCCCTGATGCATTGTATTCTCTCAAAAGCTCTAAGTGTGTGTTCTTAGCTGCTAACCACCAAACAAATGATCTCCCTAAGACTGGAACATCAGAAAAGGAACAAAGACAATGACTGACCTACAAACGGTGAACATAAGGTTGAAACTCATGAATATCACAACGATTACGCAGAAGCCTCATGACCTGTGAATACCCATGGAGGACCAACAAAAGCTGTAGGACTACCAGGCAGTAACTAAAACTGGAACCGAAGCCTAGAATTTTGATCACATCTTTCGGTTAAGTTGAAAGTCCAGTCAAAAGGAGGGAATGGTTAAACACACACACACACAGGCACAAAATGTTAAGGGCCCCACATCAGCAAACCGAGACTTAATATCTAACCTAACTGCAGTTTCACCCCCTTGTTCCCCCACCCGGAAAGTAACTTTTAACCAGTCAACATGGAATTTTCTGGTCAGCACTCAGGAATTCACTGATGGCCCCTTCCGTTCCCCTACGGAGGCAACCTTGCCTGAAACAATGGATTCTTCGCTAATAGCTTCTTTGTTTCCCACTCCCTCTCTACCTTGAAAAGCCTTTCCCAAACACCAGAAATCTAGGGAAAAGGCTGATCCTTGGGAAGGAGTGAGTTAGGAATAATCAAGTAGCAGGCTTAGCTACTCCCACATTAGCCCATCAAAACAGACTGGGGCAACGACTAAGCTGAAAATAATGTGATGACCACAACTCTAATGGGTGTTTCTCACACAACGAGGGCTGGATACCCAGCCTTGAACACATGATCTATGGGTACACCCTTAGGCAAAGACGGCTGGAGAGGCAATAGTCTCTAAAAATGGAGCTCATGTGATTGTTCACTGACCACTGTGAAACTCTGACTCTAGAAAAGGGAGAAATTGTAGGTATCGATAAGACTGAAGCATGGATAAATCAGACGTTGAACCAAGATTACAAAGGACAGAGCTGTGGATCAATGCTGACATCCTCCATCCTCACAGAAGAACCCATGTGCTGGGGTGCCGATGTGCCCAACTAACATGCTTTCCCACACTGCCTTAGCTTAGCAGCGGCCCCATGACCCAACTGTGGCTAACGAGATGTGTGTGGAAGTCTCCTAGGAGGTTCTTGGAAGACTTTCCCTTTCCTGAAACAGGTGCCATCCCTTTCTGTTTCCAATTCTGACTGCCTAGAAGACAGACATGTTACGTGGGAGCAACACTATGGTAACCCTGAGACAAGAAACATGGGGCAGAGCCGACAGGCTAAAGATGGCAAGCTGAAAAGAAAAGGAGCCTGGGTCCCAGGAGCACCACAGGGTGGGGAATGGGATACGATTAGCTTTTTCTTTATAGTGCGTATTGTTTTGCTTCTGTATTTGTTTTCTGTGGCTGTTGTAACAAATTACCACAAAGTTAGCAGCTTGACACAACACAAATCTGTCATCTTGAAGTTCTGTAGAAGTCCAACATAGGTCTTACTAGACTAAAATCAAGGTGCCAGTAGGGTTACGTTCCTTTCTGGAGGCTCTGGGGGCAAATCCATTTATCTGTCTTTTCCAGCTTCTGGAGTGTTCCATTCTTCCATACCCCTTCCACTTAGAAGGACCCCAGGCATGTCCAGATAATCCAGGATAATCTCCCTTTCCCAGGTCAACATATTAGCAATGTTAACTCCTCCCTCCACATCCTCTTTGCCATATAGCCTAGCGGGTTCCCTGTCACATTAAGATGTGGACATCTTTGGGGGACCATTACCTGCCAACCACAAATTCTTACAACAAGCATAAACTCCTTTCATAATTTGAAACATAAATCACTTTTAACTTAAATATTAAAAATTGGGACCATATGGGGCACCAGGGTGGCTCAGTCAGTTAAGCATCTGCCTTCAGCTCAGGTCCTGGGATCAAGTCCCAGGTCAGGCTCCCTGCTCAGCGGGGAGTCTGCTTCTCCCTCTCCCCCTGCCCTTCTCCCCACTCATGATCTCTCACTCTTTCTCTCTCAAATAAATAAGTAAAATCTTTTTTAAAAAATTGGGACTATGATCTAATAATGTGAAAAAAAAATAATCTGCCCTTTGAAGCACAGTAATCAAGAATGCCGTCGAAGATTTCCATGGAGAAAAGAAGCAGTTCCGTGATTCGATGAGATTAAACCACTTCTAACCAACTCTGCTGTCCAGTGGAAGTGTTTGAAACTCGCTGAATGCAGAGGAAGGGGAAGTTTTGTACAGCACGCTCCTTAACAGTCTCCCCTGAGCTAGGGCCCCTTGCTACCTACCACCTGTGTGTCTGTCCGAGTTAGTGCTTCACATCCCACCCAAAAAGTACCCAGGTTCTTGAATATTTTTTAAGTTTACTTAAAAATAAGTCATAGGCAACGTCCAACTATTTAAGTTTTTAATTTAACAAACCGAATGAGATCCTTCTCCTTTCTAATTAAAGCTACCAGGTGTGCTTCCTAAAACAAAATAAAATGAAACAACAACAACAACAAAAAAACCCACTGGCCTGCGGGTGGATCGTCTTTCTGTCGAGACACAAGCTCTCGACACACAGCACGAAGGGAGGGAACAGCATCCTTCATAGACAGTGGGGTTTTGCGGATTGAAAGGAAGACATAGAGTATACGTTCAAGACTCTCCCTGGCTGGCATCTGTCCATCACTCAGCCCCACAGACATCTTCCCAACACACGCTTCTCCGACTTCTGGAACTCAAGGATGGGTACAGGGGCAGTGAGTGGGACAGCTCTGACTGCCTGTTATGTGAAATCTAGCCCAGGTCACAAAATCCCCTCTGTACTGTATCCTAAACACGTTTAATGGCTCCTTCCTCCATTATCCCGGCACTGAAAGTTGACACCAACCGATGTAATTGCACGTGGGATGCTCACAGTTAAAGAAACCACCAACAAATGATGATGTTCATGTCAAGAGCAGATCACGAGGCACAAAGACTGGGAGGCTTATTTCTGTTCATCAGTAATGATATTGTTCACATGCAAACTTCCATAAACTCTTTCCCATGATCAGTGTAGCATTCCATCAGTAAAGATGAAAAGGAGACTGCTCAACCCGGTGATGAAAATTTTTTAGCTCTAATTCTTTTTTATTTCAACTTTAAAACCCCAACGACATACTCTATTCCTAGGGTAATATCATACATAATTATGTTACTCGACTAGATGGGACATCACTTCAACATGTGTTATAATAGACTTTATTTTTTAGAGCAGTTTTACGTTCTTAGCAAAACGGAGTGAAAGGTTTGGAGAGTTCCCATTTATCCCCTGCCCCCCACCCTGCTTCCCCTACTGCCCACATCCCCTACCAGAGTGGTGCATTGTTACAACTGATAAACCCACACTAATACATCATAATCACCCCAAATCTCCCTTAAGAGCAGGTGGTATGGTCCCATTCCACAGATGAGAGCACTCAGGTTCAAAAGGGCCAGAGCAGAGGCTATATATAGCCTTGTATCTCTGGCTGGAGAGACTTTCTCTGATGCACTGTATTGTACTGTGAGTGGGGTATTGTCCCCATTATGTAGAAAGGGGGATGAGGCTCAGTGTTAATTGTCACCCAGCAAGTGAGTGGCTGAGCTGGATTCTAATCCAACAGGTGATTCAAATTTATTCTAGCTTTTTCTATCCTATTTTCCAGGTATCTTGCCTTCCTTGAAATCAGCTTTGAAAAAAGTAGTGTGAAAACAACTTTGAAAATATAAAATCTGCAAATACAGTCCAAGTTTTCCAGAGAAGATGGTCTAGGGACAAACTTCACTGCAAGAACACCGTACTCTTGATGCTCTCCCCCACCTGGGTGATCCTCAAGGCCCCAGAGGACCACATTCCTCCCTCCTGGCCACCAACAGAGAGCTGGCAAGGACACAGGCTGCCCCCCTCCCTGCACTGCCCCCCCAAACCTCTCCATTTAGTCTTCGATTTTAAAAAGCACTCAATTGATTGAACAAGGCCTGCTGGAAATTTGAGGAAAGCTCTCCTTCATGAAAAACAAATAGTATTCATGTATGAAACCGTTCAGGAGAGAAGACAGGATATTGCAATCGCTGCAGAATGAACCAGCAGAAAAAGAGCATCAGCCATGAAGACCGTAATTGCCAAACTTGGCTTTTCCCTTTATCTAGGAAACCAACCTAAGAGAACCAGAGGGGTCAGACTGAAGAGGACAGAGAAGTCAGTCCGGTATGGAATGAGGGAGGGCAGCGTTCACAGACACCTGAAGTCACATGGGACATCTGCATGGGGGGGGGGGCAGCCGGAGCCGGGAACCAGCAGTAGTGTGGTGATGGGGACACCCGGGGAGGCCGGGGAAGGGGGACCTTTCCTCAGGAAGAAGGAGGACTTCATCACTGACTAAACAAGGGAGAAGGGAGAGGAAGGAACTTGGCAGATGAAATGTAAACATAAATAACCGTCGTTCTCTACATTCCTAATGTGCTAAGTGTGAATAATTATCCCTTATTTATTCCGTGGGACTGAAACTCAGCAGAATAAATCAGCACCCCTCAGTCACACTCAAGTACCACACTAAAGCCGAGAAGACTGCACACGGTTAAGATAAAAGGTGACAAAAGTGTTAATATTAAAGAAGAAAATGGATCTTATGATACCAACAGTGACACTTCAAAGATTTTATTTATCCACTTGAGAGAGAGAGAGAGAGAGAGAGAGAGAATGAGCGGGGGGAGGGGCAGAGGGAGAGGCGGACTCCTTGCTGAGCAGGGAGCCTGAGGTGGGACTCGATCCCAGGACCCTGGAATCACAACCTGTGCCGAAGACAGATGCTTAACGGACTGAGCCACCCAGGCGCCCCCCAACAGTTACACTTCAAACCCACTACCACTACCGGAACAATGTGCTGACTTAAGGCTCAAGCCTTTTCTTATTTCTGCCACCCTCAAAGGCCCTGGTCACTTTATGGTTTTAATTAGCCAAGCATTTTGTAGAGTATTAAAAATAAGGAAAGTGATTCTTTATCTTTTAAATATACTTTCAACTCCGGTGAAATCTTTCATATTTAGGAGTGTTAACAGCTCTGAACAGATACGAGAAACTGTCCGCACACGCCCAAATGCCCACTCCCCGCAGCCATTGCCACCGAGCCCCAGTGGCCGCATCCCAATCCCCGCGGGACCTGGAAAGAGCGCGTCTCCCAGACGCAGGGCTGAAGTGCACATGACACGGAGGTGGCAGCTCCCTCCCTATCCCCAGACTCTCTGCCCTGGTAGGGCCATGGGATTTTGCCACATTCCCCACACCAGCAGCTGGCTCTATTTACTTACAGCGGAGCCTCCTGCAAACAGCACACAGACTCAGACCGAGTCACCAGGAGACCTCAATCACAGGAAGCTGGTGGGGGGGTCATGGGGGACCAAGAAGAGCTGGGAAAAAGCCAGCAGGTCCAAACAAAGAGGCANCCCCCCCCGCCCCCCCCGGGCCCCTCCCCCAAAGTCTACAGGCCCACACCAGCAGCTGGCTCTATTTACTTACAGCGGAGCCTCCTGCAAACAGCACACAGACTCAGACCGAGTCACCAGGAGACCTCAATCACAGGAAGCTGGTGGGGGGGTCATGGGGGACCAAGAAGAGCTGGGAAAAAGCCAGCAGGTCCAAACAAAGAGGCAAAGAAGGGGCCAGGGCCACTGTGGACGATCCAGGATATAACTGAGTAGAAAGGATGGTTTAGGAACAAGCCAGCAGATCCCCCCCTGCCCACTGTGGAAGGGTCCTCACCGTCTGTGAAGAACCGAGACTGCTGGCTGGGGAGACCCCTCCCCACCCAGCCTCCGCAGGGTTCCCTGGAGGGGCCATCCTGCCCATCTTGATGAGGCCCTGCTCCCCTGGGGGTCCTGCTCAGGGGCAACGCTGGCTCCGAGGCAGTGCTCCCGAAAACACAATGACAGAGTTTAGCCTTCAGTGAGGAGTTTCCAAAATGCTCCCTAGAAAGAAAAGTTCAAACATGAAAGGCCTGTTTTCTCCATTGCTACCTTGGCTCCTATGAATGGAAAATGCATACTTTCTAGCTTCATCTTGTCGACTTTCTATACAGACAACTCGTAATTAATTCCCTAAACCCACACTAGGAATGTTTCGTGCACACTTCATTCACACCGAGGCGTAAATGACTAGTGGCCTCCCCAGTTGTTTGCTCTGGGCAGCACGCAGAGTCAGAAGCCAACATACCCACACACCCACACGCCCTGCTCAGCTCGCACCCCCACACAGGCAGTCTGGAGGGGCTGGCCATGGGAAGCCCAGGGAGCAGGGATTTTGACCAAGAAGTGATCAGAGAAGGCAACCCAAGGCCCTTCCCTGCTAGAAGCCTCAGAAATACCAAGGAGAGGTCCGCCGGCCACACGGTGTGGCACCGGGCTCCACGAACAAACTCTGTTAGACTAATAAGGGGAACGTGGCCCCAGAACACGGGTTACCATGATGCATCACCCGCTTCATGTTCCTAGGTAGTATCTGGCAAATCGGAGATGCTTGCCCCGCACCATCCTAACAGTCCTATCTGCCTCTGACTTCAGAGAGCGGATTTTTAAGACGGAATGGTGTGTCTGAGGGAGCAGTGTTACCCTGTCCCTCCAGACTCCAGTGACCTTCCCAAAAGAACGCTGTCCATCTCCACGTGTCTTACTCTGTTCAATATTTTCCTGCCTCACATCTTTAAAATACAGACTATATTTCTTAGATTTGAAGGAATATCTTTAACTGGTATCTCCACATAACACTTAAAAGCAAACCCTTCAAGCATGAGGGGGGATGGGAAGGAAGGGGTCCCTATCCCAGGGGGAGGAGGGGCAGGAGGAAGGATGGAGCAGGAAATGAAGCCGGGGGTCTGGCCAGGCTTGAGGGGCAGCAGGGAGCGCAAGAAAGGTGAGCAGAAATGAATGGAAAAGCAGAGAAGGGCCGAGAGGAAATTAAACTGGAGGAGTAAGACGCAAATAATGAGACACCATGAAAGGAAATGCCTCCCTGCTTCCTGCCCCTTCTAAAATAATCACACATGGCCTTTTATGACAACAAAAGGATCCCAGTTTTTAAATGACATATCAACGTTCTAGCAAGCCATCCCCCGAGAAGCCACAGTTACCAGCCCTCACCAGGCTCGCCGGTGCAGGAAGAGAAAACTGAACAACTTCCCCAAAAGGCAGACAGTGTGGAGTTTCAGTCCTGAGATGACAACTTCAGAACAGTGTCCTCAAAGGCCAGGGGAGAATGTTATTCGACTTCGACGAGCTGATTTACCAACCTCGTCTTTTCTGAGGACTAAAAACACACATTTACCTAATGGAAATGTTACCCATGGTTTTTGGCTCCGATTTTAAAATACAGGAAATCATCACTGCTGGGCAGAATCTTTGCAGGGGTCGGTGGACTCCCCCTCATCACAGCCCCCCACTGGGCAGCCGGGAGGTAAGGATGCCCAGGGAGGGGACTGGCCGGCATGGTCCTGGGGGGAATACAGAGAAGGACACACCTGCTGGCCCACGAGCCTCTGAGGCCCGCCGGTCTGGATGCTTCAGGCTGCCTCTGTGTCCAGTTCTGACGGTAATACACGACTGAGGAAGGAAGTGAAGAACACAGTAAAGAATAAAAGAAATAATATACATAACCACCTGGGACCACCACTGGGACCTGACTCCAGTCGGTATTTTCCCCCTGCACACATATTGTACAAAATTGGAATTCTACTGTACAGCAGGGGTCTTGCCGTGTCCGTCTCACATGACAGGAGGATTTCCACAGGCCATTGAATATTCTTTGAAAATAGGGTTTTAATGACCATATAATCTAAGAATGGCATAATGGAACCATCCTGCCATTGCTTCTGATGCAGCGGGCTTCCAGTTTCCCACTGAGATAAATAAAACCACAGTGAGGATCTTCACACATAAATTTTATTGATATCTCTAATTTTCGTAGAAGCCCTTCGCAGTGAGATGATTGGGTCAAAGGATATAAGCATTTGTTTTCCACAGGGTGGTACCCACTGACACTTCCTCCAGGGTGGGTATGAGAGTACTCACCTATCCTCCTATCTGGTCACCCACACTGAGAATTCATAGTTAAAAGCCTCTTTACCAGTTTGGTGGACCAAAAAAAAAAAGAGAGACAGAGACAGAATTATTTTAATTTGCATTTTCTCTGATTAGCTGTGAGGTTCAACAACTCTCTGTTTATCTGCCTTTCCCATTTCTTCAGTGACTTGCCAGTGAGAGTCCGTGCAGACTTTTCCCATCTGATGTTAATGTCTTCCTATTGATTTATGACTGCTTTTAGTATAATAGGGACAGATTGGCAGGCAGACAGTGTTATGTCCTGACTTGCCAATTCTGGTGATGGTGCCTGACACACATGGGACACTAATGGATTTGTGGTCAATTGTACCAATCTTGCCCTTTTATTATATCTTCCACTGCAAATAGAGTGTCATGGTCCTTCAGCCTGGGATCCAATCCCAGCTTCCCCACTAGCTACCTGGAAGATCTTTGCTTTGCCTCAATTTCCTTCATTGAAAATGAAGAATAATGGAGTACATTTACTCCATATAAGGTTAGTATTCGGCAGACGGCCTCCCAGCTGGCCCCCAACGAGCCCACCTCCTGGTGTCCAGGTGGAGCCCTCTCAGGCCCAGCCAGCAAGGACCAGAGACCTGCCCACAGCCACAGAGTGAGCTAAGAATATAGTCCTCTCCACAGATACCTTCACTGTAGCCTTGGAAGACCCTGACCAGAGGACCCAGACAAGATGTGCCAAGACTCCTGGCCCACGGAAACTGGGAAGCATGAGCTTTGGGTGTTCTAAGATGCTAAGTTTAGGGGTGATTGGTTACACAGCAGAAGATAACTAATACATAACATATGTAAAGCACTTCAAATAGTGCCTATGGTAGATTGCAAAAAAATAGCTTACTACACTTTGCCACTCCTCCCATGCAAAGATGGAATCCTTTTTCAGCCCTGACTGTGCTTGACTCTGTGACTTAATTCGACCAAGAGAACAGAGGCAAATGCGATGCAGAAATCTGAAGGGCACCTGCACCCTGGTGCCCTCTCTCTTGCTGCTCTTGGAGCCATGCTGCTGCCCTGTGAAGAAGCCCAGTCTGCTGGAGCCTACTGTACCTGCTATCCCTGCCACACCCCGTGCATAGCCCTCCACTACAGATGTGTGAGTGAGGCCACTGACTGCAGACTCATAAGTGAGCCCAGCTGCAAGAAGCACCCGCCATGCCCAGCCTAAATTTCCAACACAACTCATATGCAGAATAAGTGGGTGTGGGGAAGGTCTGGGGTGGTTTGTTACACAGCATGTGATAGCTGACACAGCTGCCATTCTTAGCACTACTATCATTATTGTCTTGGGATCAATTAAATGCTCACACATATTTCATAATAGTGCATTTCCTTTTTACATTTAACCAATCTACTGAAAACTTATTTTGGTATATGATGTTAGGTGAGAATCAAACTTAACATTTTGCCACATAGCCAGTTCTCCCTTCTCCATAAAACTGTAATACCTCATTTTTCTATATTAGAATCTAGAGGGGCACTTGAGTGGCCTAGTCAGTTAAGTGTCTGCCTTCAGCTCAAGTCATGATCTCAGGGTTCTGGGATCGAGCCCTGAGTCAGGCTCCCTGCTCAGCCAGGGAATCTACTTCTCACTCTGCCCCTCCCCTCTGCTCATGCTCTCTCTCTGGCTCCAAAATAAATAAAATCTTTAAAAAAAAAAATTGTTAAGGGCCGCCTAGAAGCCCTTGAGGGCAATCATGGAAGACTTCCCGTAGGAAAGTTTTCAGATTTTGAGGAATAAGCTTTAGCAAAGAGAGGGTGTGTGTAAAGGCAGGAAGCAGGAAAAAGGCATTCATATACAGTAAGCAGATTTACTCGGTGAGAGTAGAAAGTCCACATAGGTACACTTAGAAGTGAGTCAGATGAACGAGTAAGGATCAATTTGATGAAGGATCCTTCAGTGTCAGTCTTCAGAGCAAATGATCAAACGATATTTTCTTAAGTAAAGAAAGTAAAACACCATAGGCTGAGGACCAACCCCTCTGTTCTTGAAACAGTTTTGTAACTTTCCCAGCATCCAGGAGCTGCTCCAAGACCTGCCTATCCCAGAAACTCTCAGTAAGCGGCAAGAGGGGCATGACTCCCAAGGAAGGCAATGTCAAAGCCAGGACAATTCCTAGTGGAGGAGGTCCAAAAGGCCAGCCAGACCCTGGCTCTCTCACACATCCATCCACATGTTCCTGCCCCTCATTAATTCTTGGTAAAGAGCAGGCATGAGTACATTAAGAAAATGATTTATTTTTTATGGTGACTAACATATCATAATAATAAAAAAAGGATTTTATTTATTTATATGAGAAAGAGAATGAGAAAGTACAAGCAGGGGAGAGGCAGCAGAGGGAGAGGGAGAAGCAGACTCCCCGCTGAGCAGGGAGCCTGACTCAGGGCTCCCACCCAGGACACTGAGATCATGACCTGAGCCAAAGGCAGACGCCTAACTGACTGAGCCACCCAGGCACCCTTCTTTGTTTATTTTTAAATTGTACTCTATATCAGCTTTGATTCTAAAAGTTTAGAAATTAAAACATGAGAATGAATGGAGCCCTGAGCCACAGGGCCTGCTCACAGCCCTGAGGTCAGCAAGGGCACAAACCGGTCCCTGGTCACTGGCAGATGTCACGCAGTGGGAAGCAGTGGGCACACAGGGCAGAGACTCAACAGAGGTCAGAGCCAGCCCAGGGCCTCGACCGGCGCCCATCCTGTTGCTGCTGCTGCTGCCGGGGCCCAGGCTGGCTGCCACGTGCCTCACCGCAGAGGCCTCTTCATACTCCCCTGGTGGGGTGCATGCAGGCCTCCTTCACTGCACAGGCTGTTCTGGCCAAGGTCTCCTTCTTCCCCCTTCACGTCCCCATGGACCCTTGGTCACTCCTCCCCAATCAGCATGAGGCTACTGGGTGTTTCCAGTACGGGTCAGACGAAAGCGTCATGTCTCAGAGTCACACTTGACAGTTGCTTCGGCTGGTCCCCAGGCCCCAGACCTGCAATTTCTTTCCCACCAGCATGGACCATACAAACCCCAAATTCTATGTGATGAGGTTGCAGCCAGGTCATAACCTGTCACCTGTAACCTGCAGAATAGGTATGGCTTCCCCACACCTGAAGGAAGAGGGTGCTGGATCTCGGCCTCAAAGCCCAGGCCTGAGTCCAGAGTGGGGAGACCATGGGGCAGCACGTGGGCACCACCCACAGCCCCCTGCCCAGCCTTGGAAGTGTCCCAGGAATGGTGTACTTGATGAGATGAGCCAAAGTCATGGTCACGCCTCCTCTGGATGCCAAGTCAGTCCAACTTCTCCCAGTACCATCATGTTTAAACAACCAAAGCTAGAAATACAGTTTACTATAAAAAGGGCAAATTCTCTATTGAGAGTAACAAACTGTTTAATACAGTTTTTTTTTTTTTTCTGGGTCACATTCTTGTTCACTTTCAGAGGAATGTCTCTCCTCTGATTCTTTAGGAAAACATTCCCTTTCTTTCATGCAGCAATATTTTCCTTTTTCAGAGACCCGGTAGTGCTTTCCCTCAGTTTGCTCTTCCTTGAATGAAGAAAATGGATACAGACCCTGAGCTTGCTAATGGATGGATGTGTGGATTTCCAAATGTGTCTGGTGCTTATTCTCACATTTTCCCAGCTAGTGAACCCAATCCCAAAGCTAGAGGACCTTCCCAGCATGAGGCAGCCGGTTCCAAAGAAAACACAATCCCCTTCCAATGAGCCCCTTCCTACAAACCCCTACCACCATGGGGCTCAGTCAACCTCTCCATGTTTCCACAGCTAGGAAAAAAAAAAAAAAAAAAAAAAAACCCCAAGCCCTCATCCTTCTGGTCAACCCAGCCATTTTCTAAGAATGTAGTCTCAAAACAAACAGAAAGTTGGGGTGGGAAGGACAGGGTGGCAGCAGCCCTATAAAATTATTAGTGTAACGTTCCCTGGGAGAGGACAATGAGTCCCAGCATTTTCCCTGAGGCCAGGCACTCTGCTCTAGCAGGTGAAGGCAGCTGGGCCAGTTCCACCGGCTTTATAAGACATTGTGCACTGTTACTGTAAGATAGCCTCCTTTCTTGAGGTTTCTTAGGTACAATATGTTAATCAACCTAGAAGTCGTCCACTAGGTTATGTGAGGATTATGATGAAGACCAAGGAGTTATCATCCTTAGCCCCAAGGGACTGGCAGGCAGACCTGGGCAAGGCCAGGAGGTACTGATCCCAGAGGTTCCACAGAGGCCTGGCTTTCTCCAGTGAGCTCCCACTCAGCAAGGCCCTGGACCCAGGAAGTCCACTGGCCCTCCGCCCATGCTCTGTGCTGGGGAATCCTACCTTTGTTCAGTGACTCTCCCATCAACACTACTCATGATTCATTACTTGACTGAATAAATCAGTTCCTTCTGTTAGCATAAATGCCATTACCTACAGCTACATTAATATGACTGCACTTCATTACAAGCTGCAAAAGTGGTCAGAGTGTCTGAGTGGCTCAGTCCGTTAAGCGTCCAACTCTTGATTTCAGCTCAGGTCACAATCTTGGGGTCATGGGACCAAGCTATGTGTTCACTCCATGTTCAGCCTGAAGGCTGATTTAGATTCTCTCTCTCCCTCTGCCCCTCCCCCCACTCACACGCACTCGCTCTCTCTCTCAAAATAAAATAATAATAATTTTAAAAAGTTGAGAAATGATCTATGTTTTACACTTAAGCATAAACACCTAAAGACAACGTTTTCAGACTAAATGTTTAATTCCAAAAATACAAAACAATCTGTGTATCAGCTGCAATTCTTAAATTTCTTGTTGAACGAGGCTCAAGGCATTAACATATTTGAGCAATTTAGCAATCGCGAAAGATTATGAGGATTCTTCTAAGCTAACAACTCTAGATATCACAGAAAAACTAAAGACTCTGGCTGACACCATTAATCCAAGTCACTGTCCCCCCTTCTCCAATTAATACCCAGTTGGTGGTGAATAAAACCTAGAAGTCAGTCTTGTGTAAGCTCTGAATTGACAAGAAAAAAAAGCTACCCAGCTTTTCAGTTACTTTCCGATCTCTTTCTAGTTTTCATTTAATGGAAAACTTGTCAATTTACAGCTTTTTTATGTGCCTCACTACAGAGCATTTATTGTCTAAAATGGGATTTTCTCAAGACAATAACTGTACTGACAACACTAGGCTGATTGCAAGAAATCTATTTTTACCTATTTTCATGGGTGTTGGACATGCCTGACACTACTCTCTTTTGTAAATTTATTGCCTTGTTCTGTGTGATCTTCGTGATAAATGTATTGTCACAGAGAACCCCACTGACTATCCTTTATTTCCCTTCATTTTATAAATGCCGTTTATTTAATGCCTACTGTCACATAAGTTTGTCAGCCCAATATAATAGTTAAGACTGTGTTCTAAGCCAAGGCATATACTAATAAAAATCAATCAGAAAACATGAGTTGGTTCTCACCAAATTTTTGATGATCCAAAAATATCCCAAAGTTTTATCCCAAAAGGGGTTAATTGTTCATTTGGCATACTTTTAAAATTGTGGTAAAATACATATAATATAAAATTTATTATCTTAGCCATTTTTTAGTATACACGTCAGTAGTATTCACTTTGTTGTACAACCAATCTCTAGAACCTTTTCCATCTTGCAAAACTGGAAATCCATACCCATAAAACGACTCCCCTTTCCCTCCCTCCCTCAGCCCCTGGCAATCACCATTCTACTTTCCGTCTCTATAAATTTGACTCCTCTAGGTACTTCATATAAGTGGAATCATACAGTATTTGTCCTTTTGCTGATTTCAGTTAGCGTGATGTTCTCCAGGCTCATTGATGTTATAACATGTCAGAATTTCTTTCCCTTTTAAGGCTGAATAATATCCCATTGCTTATATAGTCTACATTTTGGTTATCCATTCATCTGTTTATGGACACTTGGGTTGCTTCCACCTTTTGGCTGCTGTGAACATGGGCAGCCAAATTAATATCTCTCTGAGTCTCTGCTCTCAATTCTTTTGGATGCATACTCAGAATTGGAATTATTGGATCATACAGTAGTTCTGTTTAATGTTTTAAGAAACTACCATGCTGTTTTTCATTTGGTGTTTTTTAGTAATACCATTAGTTTGAGAGGGCAAGTGATGGTCAACTCAGGAGCAAGGTCTCGGAACCATTAGGAATTCCATCACTGCATCTTTAGCAAAGCAGTCCTTCCCTTTGGGGCATGACCCCTTGCGCCCCCACTGCAGGCAAGCCCTGGAGGCTGCAGCTTACCGTGGTAAACAAGAAATTCCAACCAACTAGAACACTTTACAAAAAACACAGACACAGAATTCTAATATATAGTTTCTGATCCTCTTGAGAGTTTTGAAAATTAATGAAGAGGAGGAAATCCTGGTTAAAAGTGATACTTGACCTTCTCCCTTGAAAGTTCCAGGTACAGATCCACAAGGACAAGATGGGGGGAGATGTGACCACGGGGAAAAGGGTCCAACACATTCTCAGAAACCTAGACATGGAACACAAAAGGGTGACCAAGATGGCAGGTGCAGGGAAGAGGAGCTGAGGTCTGAGCAGATCTCCCTCCAGAACTTGGGAGGCTGTTGGGGGTCACAGCCACCGGGTGGCAGGAAGGCAGGTGGCAGGGTGTAGAAAATTGGGGATGTTTCACTGGGCCCTAGATGCCTGCGCTTATCTCACGAAGCCACAAAACCACACACACACACACACACACACACACACACACACACACACACACCCCAGGAGAATCCTAAAGACCAGTCCCACGGAAGATCCAGAGGTCCAGGGTTGAGCAGAAGCCTGGGTGCAAAGATTGACCTTCACAAGGGCGGCGTCTGGAGCTACAAAGGGGATGGGAGTGCTCTGCAGCTGGGGTGTGGTGCTGGCTGCACAGCCACATAATTTACTAAAAATCAGCAAGTTGTACACTTATAATGAATGAATAGTATAGTTTGTAAATTGTACCTCAAGAAAACTTAGAGAGATAGAGATAGACAAAGTAACCAAAATACCAAGATACCATCAACTGACAAATTTTCAATTTTTTTCTCCTGTTACCCAGCAGAACATGAGTCTGAGAACAAGATAAGGTCAGTTATAAAAATTAAGGAGCGATAACCACAGATGATCCAGCTTCCAAGGATAATACCAAAAAGAATTGAAAGCAGGGACCGGAACAGGTGTTTGTACACCCGTGTCCATAGCAGCACTGTTCACAAAAGCTGAGAGCTAGAAACAACCCGAATGTCCATCAACTGATGAATGGATAACCAAAATGTGGTCTCGATCCGCAACGGAATTCTGTTCGGCCTTAAAAAGCAAGGGAAGTCTGACACTTCCTACAACATGGATGAACCTTGAGGACCTTATACTCAGTGAAAGAAGCCAGCCACCAAAGGACTAATATCATATGATTCTCCTGGAATGAGATTCCTATAGTTGTAAAATTCACAGAGACAGGAAGTAGAATGTGCTTCCCAGGGGCTGGGAGGGGGGAGGGCAGATGAGGCATTAGTGTTTAATGGGCACAGAATGTCAATTCTGCAAGATGAGAAAGTCCTGGAAATGAGTGCTGGTGGTGATAGATACACAATGCTGTGGATGGACCTAGCACCATGGAATTGTGCACAGAAAGATGGGTAAGATGGTAAATTTTACGTTACGGGCGTTTTTGCTAAAATAAATAAAAGTAATAAATAATGTCATTTTTTCACCAAAAAAAGAGAAGAGAATCAAAGCGAACCAGGAGAGCTAAGAGACTTGGGGGTGGCTGTCCCTGGGGCTGAGGCTGGGGTGCCTGTGCACAGGGTAGAGCAGGGATTGCTATTCTGATCACCAGCTTCTCAACACTATTTGACTTTCACTCTGTTGTGCACTGGGCTGGGCTGGGTGGGTTTTTTAATATTAATTTTAAGCCATCGTGGGGAGCAGTGCAGGTGCAAAGAAAAGCAAACCGAGGAAGGTCACAGGAATAAGCCCAATGTCATCCTGGGTCAGATCTGAGGGGGGATTATCTGAGCAGAAGGTTCGTGAGTACTCAGGAAGGAAGTGCCAGGCCAAATTCATCTCATTTTCTCTTTTAATAAGGTTATGAGATTGGCATATTAGAGGGATGCTAAGCAGAGGAGGACCTTTATTTCAGCAAGATGTTAACACACTGGGGCTGGCGCAGCTGCCCACTGGCTGGCCTCAAGGGACACGGGGGGGGGGGGCCGGGGCACCAAGCCCTGGCCTGGCCTGGATGAAGGACGGGTACCAGCTGAACACCATGGCGATTACGACATCCAGCTTGTGTCCCTGGACGTGAGATACCAAATTGAGATCAGATCATCTCAACAAGGCTGGAAAACTAACTTGCAAAGTCAACAGATGAATTTGTCACTGTTACAGATGTTTTCGCATTTTGGTACCAAGCTTCATCAAATGCCATGAGTAGCAGACCGCGGGGGAATAAAGGAAGAAAGCACGGGGTTTTAGGTCACCACTGACACAATGTTAAGGCAGCAGGCTCTGGGGCCGGAAGCTGCCCAGATCACAGTGGAAACAATCCATCTCCTGTCCCCCCACACCCCGTTCAGTGCTTAGTCCAGAAGGACAAGAGGCCCAGAAACCACCAGATGAAAGCTGGATGACAAACGTCTGAGTGTGTGAGTAGAACAGAGAGCTACACAGGGAACAGGGTGCAGCTGTGGTCTCCCGCTTGAAGGACATTGTGTGGGAAGGGGAGTAAGGACTCTTCCTCATTCTGCAGGAAGAAGGAGAGAAGTCAAATCGGTACAAAATTAGATTTGGCTCCAGTTACCCCTTCCTGACAAAGAAGCCTGTGACGTGGCGAGCTCCCCATCCCTGGCTCCAGGAGACCAAGCACCCNACAATGTTAAGGCAGCAGGCTCTGGGGCCGGAAGCTGCCCAGATCACAGTGGAAACAATCCATCTCCTGTCCCCCCACACCCCGTTCAGTGCTTAGTCCAGAAGGACAAGAGGCCCAGAAACCACCAGATGAAAGCTGGATGACAAACGTCTGAGTGTGTGAGTAGAACAGAGAGCTACACAGGGAACAGGGTGCAGCTGTGGTCTCCCGCTTGAAGGACATTGTGTGGGAAGGGGAGTAAGGACTCTTCCTCATTCTGCAGGAAGAAGGAGAGAAGTCAAATCGGTACAAAATTAGATTTGGCTCCAGTTACCCCTTCCTGACAAAGAAGCCTGTGACGTGGCGAGCTCCCCATCCCTGGCTCCAGGAGACCAAGCACCCATGAATCAGAAATACCACTGAAGGAAGCCTGCTTTCTGCAGAGGGCTGAGTTAAAACAAACTACAAACACCTTCTGCTACCATACATCATAAGAATGACAGCCACGGAAAAGACCATCTGACACTAAGTTCTTAACACAGCTAGCCAATGCTGCGGGTTGTTTCTTTCTTTTTTGATTTTTTATTTTTGTCAGAGAGGGAGTGAGAGAGAACTAGCAGAGGGAGCAGCAGGCAGAGGGAGAAGCAGGCTCCCCTCATGCAAGGAGCATGATGCGGGACTTGATCCCAGGACCCTGGGATCATGACCTGAGCTGTAGGCGGACACTTCACCAACTGAGTCACCCAGGCGTCCCAATGCTGGGGGTTCTTTAAATGCACCTTTACTCGGTAATTCCATGACTCCTGAACTTTATGGTCCATTATAAATATAATCAGCAAACCAAAAGAAAAAAAAAGATATTTGATATAAATCACGAGTCCTTCAGGATGACAGTCCTATCTAAATGATTTTCAAAATTCTGTAAATTTAAAAAGAAAATTTTAACAGTTTACATGCACAATGAGGGACACCTTGGTGACTCAGTCGGTGAAGTGTCTGCCTTCAGCTCAGATCACGATCCCAGGGTCCTGAGATCAAGCCCCGCATCAGGCTTCCTGCTCAGCGAGGAGCCTGCTTCTCCCTCTGCCTGCTGCTCCCCTGCTTGTGCTCTCTCTCTCTGGCAAATAAATAAACAAAATCTTTTTAAAAAACAAAAGTAAAAAAAAATACAAAATGAATTACCTAATACTAACACCTAATTAATATGAATACCCATCAGGCCCCCTTTAGAGACCTCAGTGATACACTTAACGATTTTCAGAGTCAGTAGGTCCCCACATAAGTAGATGTTTCCTTTGTTGTTTGTGCCTTGGGATCTTGGATAATTGAAGCTAGATTAGGCCAGGCCTTGCTCCACCCAACACTGATGAACTGCTGGGTTCCTTCATTTATCCAACAAACATTTACTGAGTGCCAGCTAAGTGGCAGCCATTGCTCTATGTGCTGGCGAGTCAGCTGTAAACAAGACAGATGCCGTGTGGTCGCCAAGAAACTAGGAGAAACAGGTACTAGGCAATACAGGAGGGAACAGACAAGCCAGATCACAGAATGACAAATGGAACACAGGGGGCGGTGGCTGAGGGCTCCTTTAGGCGGGGTGTGCAGGAAGGGGAGCTCTGAGAAGGAACACGGGTGGGCGTGTGGGGGGGTCAACCAGAGGAATGCACCCCCAGTCTGTGTGAGGTTCTGCAGCTGGAGGTGGAGAGGGCATCGACTTCTGGAGGAGGGAAAATCTGGCTTGAGGATCAGGAAAAACAACATGAGAGGGGGAAAGACACAGCAGGGCCAGCTCCGTCCAGGCAGAAAGAAAAAGGGAGGCGAGAGAAAGGGCCAGAAAGCACTGAGAGTCTACACAGGGGAATGATGAGGTGTGCTTTATGTTTTGTAACGATTACTCCGGCTGCTGGATAGAGAAGGTCAGTGGACAGGCCGGGAAGACAATGAAGGGACCAGCGAGGAAGATGTAATGACCCCCCGCTGAGCCACAGACGAGCCCCTAGGTAAGAAGCAGGGGCTCAGGGCACCTGCGTGGCTCGGTGGGTCAAGCATCTGCCTTCGGCTCAGGTCATGATCCCAGAGTTCCAGGATCAAGATCCCCCCCCTGCATTGGGCTCCCTGCTCAGCGGGGAGTCTACCTCTCCCTCTCCCTCGGCTCCTCCCCTGACTTGTGCTCTCTCTCTCTCACTCTGTAAAAAAAAAAAAAAAAAAGCAGCAGCAGCAGCAGCAGAGGCTCAGCCCAGAGGAGAAGCAGCAGGATGGGGAGGGGGTAGCAGACTTGGGTGTGCCCACAGGCAGAGGCGAGGGGCACGGGTGAAGGAGAAGAAGGGATCAAGATACATCTTAGGTTTCTAACATGAATGACGGCCACGTAGAGAGGCTGCCTTTCGGAGACGGCGCCCAGGTAGCGTCCCAGCCAAAGCAGTAACAGTCTCCAGACCTGTGATCTGTGCATCCCCCACTGAACGAGGCCGGATAATGGCAGCACATCACTCACCCCCGGAGACGGAATGTCCAGAATAAAGTATGATCCCACACGCAGGGAGCCGCGCCACTAAAATGCTAAGAAAAAGACCACGTGAGTGTTCAATGGAAGCACAGTGTGACATGCGGGTTAACAAGGACGCTTTTGAAGACTGCCGTGCTTTTGTGGTCGGTCTGTCCCAGTTACAGGCACTTCCTGAGGCTGTGTCAGAGGGATTAAATGCGGGGACAACACAGTGGAGTGACCAGTGTGTCCTGCCGTCATAACGTCACTCCTTAGAGGACCACACGTCTTACCCTGAAGATTTGCAGTCAAACACCCATAGCCCAGACAACGACCACCCAGAGCCCGGCATGGAAGGAACTGCCCAGCTCTGCTCTCCTTGCAGACCTCCCATTCTGCAGTGTGACTC
>NC_048226.1:20055417-20064950 GCF_002007445.2 Ailuropoda melanoleuca | reverse complement strand
ATGCACAATGAGGGACACCTTGGTGACTCAGTCGGTGAAGTGTCTGCCTTCAGCTCAGATCACGATCCCAGGGTCCTGAGATCAAGCCCCGCATCAGGCTTCCTGCTCAGCGAGGAGCCTGCTTCTCCCTCTGCCTGCTGCTCCCCTGCTTGTGCTCTCTCTCTCTGGCAAATAAATAAACAAAATCTTTTTAAAAAACAAAAGTAAAAAAAAATACAAAATGAATTACCTAATACTAACACCTAATTAATATGAATACCCATCAGGCCCCCTTTAGAGACCTCAGTGATACACTTAACGATTTTCAGAGTCAGTAGGTCCCCACATAAGTAGATGTTTCCTTTGTTGTTTGTGCCTTGGGATCTTGGATAATTGAAGCTAGATTAGGCCAGGCCTTGCTCCACCCAACACTGATGAACTGCTGGGTTCCTTCATTTATCCAACAAACATTTACTGAGTGCCAGCTAAGTGGCAGCCATTGCTCTATGTGCTGGCGAGTCAGCTGTAAACAAGACAGATGCCGTGTGGTCGCCAAGAAACTAGGAGAAACAGGTACTAGGCAATACAGGAGGGAACAGACAAGCCAGATCACAGAATGACAAATGGAACACAGGGGGCGGTGGCTGAGGGCTCCTTTAGGCGGGGTGTGCAGGAAGGGGAGCTCTGAGAAGGAACACGGGTGGGCGTGTGGGGGGGTCAACCAGAGGAATGCACCCCCAGTCTGTGTGAGGTTCTGCAGCTGGAGGTGGGGAGGGCATCGACTTCTGGAGGAGGGAAAATCTGGCTTGAGGATCAGGAAAAACAACATGAGAGGGGGAAAGACACAGCAGGGCCAGCTCCGTCCAGGCAGAAAGAAAAAGGGAGGCGAGAGAAAGGGCCAGAAAGCACTGAGAGTCTACACAGGGGAATGATGAGGTGTGCTTTATGTTTTGTAACGATTACTCCGGCTGCTGGATAGAGAAGGTCAGTGGACAGGCCGGGAAGACAATGAAGGGACCAGCGAGGAAGATGTAATGACCCCCCCCGCTGAGCCACAGACGAGCCCCTAGGTAAGAAGCAGGGGCTCAGGGCACCTGCGTGGCTCGGTGGGTCAAGCATCTGCCTTCGGCTCAGGTCATGATCCCAGAGTTCCAGGATCAAGATCCCCCCCCTGCATTGGGCTCCCTGCTCAGCGGGGAGTCTACCTCTCCCTCTCCCTCGGCTCCTCCCCAGACTTGTGCTCTCTCTCTCTCACTCACTCTGTCAAAAAAAAAAAAAAAAGCAGCAGCAGCAGCAGCAGAGGCTCAGCCCAGAGGAGAAGCAGCAGGATGGGGAGGGGGTAGCAGACTTGGGTGTGCCCACAGGCAGAGGNCTGGCTCCAGGAGACCAAGCACCCATGAATCAGAAATACCACTGAAGGAAGCCTGCTTTCTGCAGAGGGCTGAGTTAAAACAAACTACAAACACCTTCTGCTACCATACATCATAAGAATGACAGCCACGGAAAAGACCATCTGACACTAAGTTCTTAACACAGCTGGCCAATGCTGCGGGTTGTTTCTTTCTTTTTTGATTTTTTATTTTTGTCAGAGAGGGAGTGAGAGAGAACTAGCAGAGGGAGCAGCAGGCAGAGGGAGAAGCAGGCTCCCCTCATGCAAGGAGCATGATGCGGGACTTGATCCCAGGACCCTGGGATCATGACCTGAGCTGTAGGCGGACACTTCACCAACTGAGTCACCCAGGCGTCCCAATGCTGGGGGTTCTTTAAATGCACCTTTACTCGGTAATTCCATGACTCCTGAACTTTATGGTCCATTATAAATATAATCAGCAAACCAAAAGAAAAAAAAAGATATTTGATATAAATCATGAGTCCTTCAGGATGACAGTCCTATCTAAATGATTTTCAAAATTCTGTAAATTTAAAAAGAAAATTTTAACAGTTTACATGCACAATGAGGGACACCTTGGTGACTCAGTCGGTGAAGTGTCTGCCTTCAGCTCAGATCACGATCCCAGGGTCCTGAGATCAAGCCCCGCATCAGGCTTCCTGCTCAGCGAGGAGCCTGCTTCTCCCTCTGCCTGCTGCTCCCCTGCTTGTGCTCTCTCTCTCTGGCAAATAAATAAACAAAATCTTTTTAAAAAACAAAAGTAAAAAAAAATACAAAATGAATTACCTAATACTAACACCTAATTAATATGAATACCCATCAGGCCCCCTTTAGAGACCTCAGTGATACACTTAACGATTTTCAGAGTCAGTAGGTCCCCACATAAGTAGATGTTTCCTTTGTTGTTTGTGCCTTGGGATCTTGGATAATTGAAGCTAGATTAGGCCAGGCCTTGCTCCACCCAACACTGATGAACTGCTGGGTTCCTTCATTTATCCAACAAACATTTACTGAGTGCCAGCTAAGTGGCAGCCATTGCTCTATGTGCTGGCGAGTCAGCTGTAAACAAGACAGATGCCGTGTGGTCGCCAAGAAACTAGGAGAAACAGGTACTAGACAATACAGGAGGGAACAGACAAGCCAGATCACAGAATGACAAATGGAACACAGGGGGCGGTGGCTGAGGGCTCCTTTAGGCGGGGTGTGCAGGAAGGGGAGCTCTGAGAAGGAACACGGGTGGGCGTGTGGGGGGGTCAACCAGAGGAATGCACCCCCAGTCTGTGTGAGGTTCTGCAGCTGGAGGTGGGGAGGGCATCGACTTCTGGAGGAGGGAAAATCTGGCTTGAGGATCAGGAAAAACAACATGAGAGGGGGAAAGACACAGCAGGGCCAGCTCCGTCCAGGCAGAAAGAAAAAGGGAGGCGAGAGAAAGGGCCAGAAAGCACTGAGAGTCTACACAGGGGAATGATGAGGTGTGCTTTATGTTTTGTAACGATTACTCCGGCTGCTGGATAGAGAAGGTCAGTGGACAGGCCGGGAAGACAATGAAGGGACCAGCGAGGAAGATGTAATGACCCCCCGCTGAGCCACAGACGAGCCCCTAGAAGAAGCAGGGGCTCAGGGCACCTGCGTGGCTCGGTGGGTCAAGCATCTGCCTTCGGCTCAGGTCATGATCCCAGAGTTCTGGGATCAAGACCCCCCCCCCGCCCCCCGCATTGGGCTCCCTGCGCAGCGGGGAGTCTACCTCTCCCTCTCCCTCGGCTCCTCCCCTGACTTGTGCTCTCTCTCTCTCACTCTGTCAAAAAAAAAAAAAAAAAGCAGCAGCAGCAGCAGCAGAGGCTCAGCCCAGAGGAGAAGCAGCAGGATGGGGAGGGGGTAGCAGACTTGGGTGTGCCCACAGGCAGAGGCGAGGGGCACGGGTGAAGGAGAAGAAGGGATCAAGATACATCTTAGGTTTCTAACATGAATGACGGCCACGTAGAGAGGCTGCCTTTCGGAGACGGCGCCCAGGTAGCGTCCCAGCCAAAGCAGTAACAGTCTCCAGACCTGTGATCTGTGCATCCCCCACTGAACGAGGCCGGATAATGGCAGCACATCACTCACCCCCGGAGACGGAATGTCCAGAATAAAGTATGATCCCACACGCAGGGAGCCGCGCCACTAAAATGCTAAGAAAAAGACCACGTGAGTGTTCAATGGAAGCACAGTGTGACATGCGGGTTAACAAGGACGCTTTTGAAGACTGCCGTGCTTTTGTGGTCGGTCTGTCCCAGTTACAGGCACTTCCTGAGGCTGTGTCAGAGGGATTAAATGCGGGGACAACACAGTGGAGTGACCAGTGTGTCCTGCCGTCATAACGTCACTCCTTAGAGGACCACACGTCTTACCCTGAAGATTTGCAGTCAAACACCCATAGCCCAGACAACGACCACCCAGAGCCCGGCATGGAAGGAACTGCCCAGCTCTGCTCTCCTTGCAGACCTCCCATTCTGCAGTGTGACTCATTAGCCTTCAAATACACTCTGCCTGTTTCTGCCCCTCACTGAAGTCGGGGTACCCACACCCCACCGCCCTTCTCCACAATCCACTGCACAAATCCCATCCACCTACCATTCCTGGGTCCAGCTCTCCTCCTCCCTGAAGCCTCCCCTGATTGCTCCTGCCTCCACAACATTCATCTGCATCCAGATGTTCTTCAAACCACTGCCCAGAGACCCTAAAGACTTCACTGCTCCTTTTCCCAACTACACACGGCACGTGCTGGACCGAATGTAAGTTCTTTGAAAACAGAGACCCGCACTGTGTTGCTTTTAGTGCCTCCAAAGAACCCAAAACAGCGCTTCTAGTCCTAGGGGCACCCTGCACCCACATACACATACACGATACTGATTAACTGGTGGAGGTTTACAAAGTTGTGAAGCCATAAATATTTCTAAATGTATATGGAACATAATTGAGAAATTCCAATCTGGCAAATACTCACTTTACAAGGTGGCCCATGAGGTGGGATTGAATTTGCAGTGCTGGGCCGCCAGTCGTGGTCAAAGGTGAGCGATTAATAAAAGGGAAGACAGATAAATAACCCAAACGGATGTTTGCAGAGTTGATTAAACTATTTAGTAAAGCTTCCATCATGTCTGAAGGTTTTTCTTATTTTTTGGATTCATTTTTATTTAGTTTCTGAATATTACTTTAAAATACAACCCTAATTATCAGTTGATAAATACATTATTTTTAAAATAATTTTATGATAATTAAATCTGTTTTGAAACTGTTGAATGTGTAAAGAATTTCTTACATCACCCCAGTTTGGGGGGGGTGGTTACAGTAAATGTTAAGCTATGCAAAAAAAGTGTAAATATCAATGTTTTAAAGTTCTTCTCCTTTAATGTAATACCTTTCACTGAACCAGAACAAAGGCCATTTGAGCAATCCTGCATGGCCAGATGCTGGGAGCCATTTCTTCCCCTGAGGCTCAAGGCTCAGGGATGAGGCTAGCCCTTGGGCTGGGTGAGGAAAGAGCGTCCACAGCAGCCCCGCCCCCATCCCATTGCAACAGTTTACCTTCCAGAAATTCTGACACCTGCTACAACATGGACAAACCTTGAGGACATCATGCTAAGTGAAACAAGTCAGTCACAAAATAGCAAATACTGTATGATTTCACTTGTGTGAGGTTCCAAGAGTCATCAGATACTTAGAGACAGAACGTAGGATGGTGGTGGCCAGGGGCTGGGGGAGGGGAAGTGGGGAGTTAGTGTTCAATGGGGACAGAGTTCAGTTAGGGAAAAATGAAGAGTCCTAGAGATGGATGGCGTTGATGCACGAGCATGTGAATGTACTTAATGACCTTAATGGCACTGAACTGTACACTTAAAAAAACAATTAAAATGCTTTAAAAATTAAAAAAGGGGTCTTCCTTCCAGCCCAAAGCAGCCTTTAACAGACACCTCCCAGAGGAAACCCAGCAAGGCCCTTCCTGAAACCCCAGCCGTAGTCAGGAACTCTCATGGAAAAACTGGCGCCTCCGTATCTCTCACTACAGTTGCATTCCCTTTACCACCATGGACGTCCCTTGCTCTCCCTTCCCAAGATCGATCCCCATAGGTACTCAGAAGTAAGAGCTAAAACCACAGATTTCCTGCAAGCAGCAGGGATCTGATATTATGTACATTCAACACAGCTTTAAAAACCATAGAATGGATTTCTCTCAATCACGAAGAAGAGCCTAAGACAAGATCAAAGAATGGATGCTGAATTAAATAAACCTGCACAAACAAACCACAGAAAATGACAACGTGCCCATGAACTCTGGCGGGATAGGGCAAAGCGGAGTGGGTGGGAGTGGGGGTTGTCAGGGCGTCACCACAATTGCCAATGTTTGCTGCTTTCCGCTGCATCGAATTCACAGTGGGCACTGCCTATCCTGGGGTCTACGTGCCCTCTTCCCAGGCTGCACCTCACTTGTGAGCAGAGGAGTGAGTTCCCGGGCTTCCCCTCAGGACACCCGCCCACCAGCAACTTTGCACACTTCCCCTCAACTCTCTGCCACCCTCTCACACACTCCCTCCCTCCTCCTGCAGGTCAACCCAGGGGTATCAAACACCTGTCACTAGGGCCAGAGGCTCCTCCCCACAGCCATGCTGACACTGCCAACAGGCCACCTGGAAGCCCAGATGCACCTTGAAATCCTTCTCCATCCTTCCAGAAACTGCTGGAAGCCACAATCAAATGAGGAGCGTTGGCAGACAAGGTGACTGATGCCGAAAAATCCCTTCGTCTGATACTCTTTTTAGATTAATTCATTGCTTGATTGCTAGTTAGTGTTCATTTCTTGGTGCCAAGTCACCACTAAAAATCGTTCTAGCTCATACAGTCATTTGACAAACATCATACCCTGTTTTACATTAGCAACCACTGTCGGGCGTGTTCTTATAATGTCCTAAGATACTGGCTGCTGTTCTTTGGCCCCCAGTGACTGCCTGCTGGAAGTAAGCCAAGTGGGGATTGAGGAATTACTTATTTAATTCCTTATCCTGCTGACTCCTCAATTTTGCAGGCAGAGCTCAGCCCAATGCAAGGGATCTCAACGGACAATGCACAGAGCCCAAGAGGATCTAGAAGGGGGTTTGGGGCCCTACCAGAAAGGAGTGTTGCCAAGTGCAGGGGGCATGAGCCCCCTGGCCCCCACCCTCATCCAGATCAACTCCATACTCACATTTCACAAAAGCACATTACTTTGAGATTTTCACAGGAAGAAAAGGCTCTGCTGTCAACAGGGAAAGATCATTTCCCAATTGTTAGGTAGAGCATTGTGCACAGAGGGCACACACTGATGTGAAAAGCTCCAGCAAGCATTGCTCCTGACAGCCGAGGGGCCTCTGCAGCTGCAGGAGCAACCAGAAGGATCTACTGTGGGCTTCTCAGATTCCAGGGTTTGAGCTGTGCCAGGGATGAGCCGAAGGGACCAAGAAGGCAGAGATCCATCTTGACCACAGTGCCGAGGAGCTGGTCTTCTGCTAAAGGAAGGGAAACCACCACCCATGAATGAGTGGGTTTGGAAAACAGCAGTGATGGAATGATATACTGCACAGGGCAGACAAGAAGGAGAGAGGGAACAGAGGCAGACAGGAAGTGCAGACACGGACTGGTGAGAGGGTGAGCACCAGAGAGGCCAGAGAGAAAGGCGAGGGGCAGAGAGCCGAGGCAGGGAGCAAAGAAGCAGGAGCTTCAAAGAAACAGCTAGAAGGACTGGCAGTTTGCTAGTAACAAAGCACCAGACCTCTGTTGGCCAGTGCCTGTCTGCCCAGCATACCCTGCACAGCAGCAAGGTGGCCAAGGGCCCCCAGGGTCAACACAGACACAAGGGAGCAAAGACGGAAGGCCCTCCCAGAGGGACTCCGTGCCTTGGGTGCAACGATCCCATGTGCTGTTCCTGTGAACACAAGTCACATTCATCCACAGCACGGGGTTTCCACCCAATGCCTTCTTCTGAAAAAAGAGTTCCTACGCATCTGCACACACACTTGCACACGCACTTGCACACACACTTGCACGTGCAGAGAGTCAGGTGCCCTGTCCAGGCAGCAGGTGAGAACCAGGGGGCCCAGGCCATTGGCAAGACATTCTGTCTGGTTGGGGACAATTCCAGCGGTGGGTCACCGAGGTTGAGAAGCCCTAGAGAGGCCACTTCAAAGCAGGGATAGAGCCCATACAGCACAAAGGGCAGCACGGAGCAGCCCAGGATGGGAGTCTCGGAGGGCAGGGATGGGCAAGGATGCTCAGGGGGCCGGAGAAATGAGTCACGGGCAACCAGAGGGGCAAGGAGCACCCCATAACTAAAGCAGGTCCTCAGGAGGGCGGGGAGTGCAGCTGGAGCAGAGTGGAGTGGTCATCTTAATTCCCCAAGAACTGCAACACAGGCATCAATGTGAGGAACCCTGATGTCGACATTTTATAGAACAATGCTCTTCTGATGGCATTGGCCGCATTACCTTGTCTCCGTCTCTGGGGACAGCTCCACGGCCGGAGCCGTGCCCCGTAATCTAATTCTTCCAGTGTCAGCGGTGACAATTCAGCAGAGGATATGAGAGGAGGAGAGAGTCGCCTCTGGAAGGGCAGGTGTTGAATACCCAAAGCCACCTTGAAAATGTCATCAAATGACAACTGCTTCCGACAAGGCAGCTCAGGCTTCAGGGTATATACACACATGGACACGCCCATATACACACACAAATACACATACACATATGCATACATATGTACACACACACATACACACCCACATAGACACACAAATACACAGACACACATACACACCGACATAGACACACAAATACACACACACATACAGACACATAGACACACAAATACATAGACACACAAATACAGACATACCCACATATACAAATACACAGACACACACATACACATACACACATAAAATTACACACATGCATATACACATATATACAGGCTCACATATATACACATATACATACACACAAACACACCCATATACACCCATACAAGTACACATACACTCATATACATACATACAAGTAAGCATACACATACACATAAGAATCCCCTTTTCTCTATTCTTGGAGATTCCAGGGTTAAGTTTACAACCACTTACACGTGATTACTTGAAAGGGAATAAAAACGCATTATCAAAACCGGTTGAAGGATGACAAGGCACCACTGGCCAATCAGTACCCCTGGTCCCTGAGAGGCCAGGCAGGAAAGGGGTTGAGCAAGCAGGCAGGGGTGAGGGCTGGAGCACTGGGGGGAGTGGGGGCATCTCACAACACTCCCCGCTGCCTTCTCTGCCCAGCACTGGGCAGCTGGCTTTCCTGTCGGCCACACAGGTTTGGCTCCTCACTCCCCCCTGAATCCTGGCCCATGGTCCCCTTCCCCTCTCTGGCTTCAGCGGTGACAGAATCAGAGCAGCCTGGCGCCTTCTGCAGCTGAATGTCAGCCTCTCTTTCCCTGGAAAATCCACACTACTTTGAGCAAAATAAGAAAGCCAACGTCATTAGACTGGGAGGCCTTCCTTCAGGTGACACTCTAAAGCTGCAGCAATTCTGGGCTGCTAGGCACTTTCTGCTCCTTGCTCCCCGCCACCTGCCACAGAAGGGCCTTGAAACCATGGCTGTGCGTGCAGAGTAGCGAGCGCACAGACTGCCAGGCCGCAGCACGGAGGGAGGCAGCCCCTCTCAGACAAGAGGTTCTGGAGCTGTCACCCCAGCAAGACAAAGAGGTGCCCTTCAAAGACTAGGCCACCGAGGGGGCCCAGGGTCGCCAGGAGCTTCCCCCGCACGAAGACGCCGGCCACCCTCCGCCCACTGCCCTGCGGGAATCCACCCCGAGTAGGGCCAGATCAAGAATTCAAAATCCATATTTCACTGTGAACTCTCCCACGTGTTAAGTGTTAGGAAATAATTAAACATTTTTAAACCCTGTGTGAGCTAAATAAAACACATCTGGGGGTGGCAGACGGGCACCTGGAGGCCCTGGTTTTATGAACCAGAAGACATCCTTCTGTGTTCACAGTGAACAAGAAAATACACGTGAAAAGAAGGAAGGAAGGAAGGAAGGAAGGAAGAGAAAGAAAGAAAGAAAGAAAGAAGAAAGAAAGAAAGAAAGAAAGAAAGAAAGGAAG
>NC_048226.1:20048151-20049946 GCF_002007445.2 Ailuropoda melanoleuca | reverse complement strand
GGGCCTCGAAACCATGGCTGTGCGTGCAGAGTAGCGAGCGCACAGACTGCCAGTCCGCAGCACGGAGGGAGGCAGCCCCTCTCAGACAAGAGGTTCTGGAGCTGTCACCCCAGCAGGACAAAGAGGTGCCCTTCAAAGACTAGGCCACCGAGGGGGCCCAGGGCTGCCAGGAGCTTCCCCCGCACGAAGACGCCAGCCACCCTCCGCTCACTGCCCTGCGGGAATCCACCCCGAGTAGGGCCAGATCAAGAATTCAAAATCCATATTTCACTGTGAACTCTCCCACGTGTTAAGTGTTAGGAAATAATTAAACATTTTTAAACCCTGTGTGAGCTAAATAAAACACATCTGGGGGTGGCAGACGGGCACCTGGAGGCCCTGGTTTTATGAACCAGAAGACATCCTTCTGTGTTCACAGTGAACAAGAAAATACACGTGAAAAGAAGGAAGGAAGGAAGGAAGGAAGGAAGAGAAAGAAAGAAAGAAAGAAAGAAGAAAGAAAGAAAGAAAGAAAGAAAGAAAGGAAGGAAGGAAGGAAGAAAAGAGAAAGAAAGAAATGTCAGAAAGACTTCTATGTTGATTTACGCTGTGTCAGTACCAGGCAAGGACACCAGGGCTGCTGGGCAGCGGCGGGCTTCAGTGCAGAGCAGGAAGTCTTAAGTGCCCACCTGAGGCTCGCTGTAGGTGGACCCTCAGCTCTCGATTCCCCGGGTGAGTGCCAGTGCTCTAGTGTGAGTTCAGGACGATCAGAACATCGCAAGCCAGGGCGGCCCAACAGGCTCTAGGAAGCTCTTAGAATGGTGACCGGGTCACAGCTTCTAACTGCTTCTGAAAGGGGCCCCAGACCTCGAGAGGGCCCATCACCCCCCTCATCCAACACACAGATGAGAAAACGCAAGACCTCCCAGCACAGAGGACGGTCGGGACCAAACACGGGTTCCCACGTCACGGCCGGGTCTCTTGGATGACTATCGACGACCTTTAAACCTCCCCCTGGAGCGTGGGCAGCATCAGGGCCTTAGAGAAAACTCAAGTTTTCAAAGGAAAGCTCACTTCTCTCCCATCTGCCCTAACGAAGGGCATGCTCCAGCTATTACAGAAATCGGGGCAAAGGCTGCATCATATAAAGACCAGTCCTCAGCCCACTCCCTCGCTGAAGCTGTCAAAAAAAAGTCCAAGTCACCAAGCTCGTTGCTGGTGGGTAGGTAAGGAGGTTACCAATGATTCCGGGAAGCCGGCAAGGACAGACCATCTACACGTGTTTCCCTTGAAGTGGGAGCCTGGGGTCACAGTCACCCGAGTCCTCAAAGCAGCAAAACCAGGGCTGCATGGGGTTGGCTGTCCTAAAGCTCGGATGGAAAGGGCTGGCTGCGTGTGGCCCGCTAGCTTAGAGCCAGCCATGGTTCTCATCCTACAGGGCTCCCACCCCTCAGCAGCCCGCAGATGGTCGGGACCCTCGTGGCCGCAGGTTCTGAGAACGTGCCCTGCCCCTGCCCAGAGACAGACGGCCCAGCCTGCGGGTCTAGGTCCACCACACCAGAGACCACCATCTTCCGTGGGCACCACCCTCAAAAACCAGTCAGCGCCAAGCCTGGTCACCCCAATGTGGTCAGCAGGCTATGGCCACCCTCACTTTTCTCCATCTCCTTATCACGCATTCGCTCCTTCCCTGCAACCTGGCTTCTGCCCACCAACTAACCAAGACATCCCCCTCCCCAAAGAGATGTCATCGAGTCCCCAAGCTGCCCCTTCCCACCCAGTCACCACTTCCTGCTGGCTCTTCATTCAAAATTCC
>NC_048226.1:20024699-20043617 GCF_002007445.2 Ailuropoda melanoleuca | reverse complement strand
AGGGAGGAAGGGAGGGAGGGAAAGGAAAGAAAGGAAGGAGGGAAGGAAGGAAGGAAGGAAGGAAGGAAGGAAGGAAGGAAGGAAGGAAGGAAGAGAAAGAAAGAAAGAAAGAAAGAAGAAAGAAAGAAAGAAAGAAAGAAAGAAAGAAAGAAAGAAAGAAAGAAAGAAAGGAAGGAAGGAAGGAAGAAAAGAGAAAGAAAGAAATGTCAGAAAGACTTCTATGTTGATTTACGCTGTGTCAGTACCAGGCAAGGACACCAGGGCTGCTGGGCAGCGGCGGGCTTCAGTGCAGAGCAGGAAGTCTTAAGTGCCCACCTGAGGCTCGCTGTAGGTGGACCCTCAGCTCTCGATTCCCCGGGTGAGTGCCAGTGCTCTAGTGTGAGTTCAGGACGATCAGAACATCGCAAGCCAGGGCGGCCCAACAGGCTCTAGGAAGCTCTTAGAATGGTGACCGGGTCACAGCTTCTAACTGCTTCTGAAAGGGGCCCCAGACCTCGAGAGGGCCCATCACCCCCCTCATCCAACACACAGATGAGAAAACGCAAGACCTCCCAGCACAGAGGACGGTCGGGACCAAACACGGGTTCCCACGTCACGGCCGGGTCTCTTGGATGACTATCGACGACCTTTAAACCTCCCCCTGGAGTGTGGGCAGCATCAGGGCCTTAGAGAAAACTCAAGTTTTCAAAGGAAAGCTCACTTCTCTCCCATCTGCCCTAACGAAGGGCATGCTCCAGCTATTACAGAAATCGGGGCAAAGGCTGCATCATATAAAGACCAGTCCTCAGCCCACTCCCTCGCTGAAGCTGTCAAAAAAAAGTCCAAGTCACCAAGCTCGTTGCTGGTGGGTAGGTAAGGAGGTTACCAATGATTCCGGGAAGCCGGCAAGGACAGACCATCTACACGTGTTTCCCTTGAAGTGGGAGCCTGGGGTCACAGTCACCCGAGTCCTCAAAGCAGCAAAACCAGGGCTGCATGGGGTTGGCTGTCCTAAAGCTCGGATGGAAAGGGCTGGCTGCGTGTGGCCCGCTAGCTTAGAGCCAGCCATGGTTCTCATCCTACAGGGCTCCCACCCCTCAGCAGCCCGCAGATGGTCGGGACCCTCGTGGCCGCAGGTTCTGAGAACGTGCCCTGCCCCTGCCCAGAGACAGACGGCCCAGCCTGCGGGTCTAGGTCCACCACACCAGAGACCACCATCTTCCGTGGGCACCACCCTCAAAAACCAGTCAGCGCCAAGCCTGGTCACCCCAATGTGGTCAGCAGGCTATGGCCACCCTCACTTTTCTCCATCTCCTTATCACGCATTCGCTCCTTCCCTGCAACCTGGCTTCTGCCCACCAACTAACCAAGACATCCCCCTCCCCAAAGAGATGTCATCGAGTCCCCAAGCTGCCCCTTCCCACCCAGTCACCACTTCCTGCTGGCTCTTCATTCAAAATTCCACAAGAGGCTGACTCATCAGTCAGTATGCCAACCAGCTGGTTAGCAGGAGGGGGGAAGGGCCCGGCAGCCTGGCAGCTCAGCACCGTCCANCCATCCGACACAGCCCTATGGGGAAAAGGCACATAGAAAGGTAACCAGGAGGCTGCCTGGGACGCACAGGATTGAGAACCAGAACAAGCCAGGCCATCCTAATGCTGCCGGCTCTGGCCTGCCAAATGCGGTGCTCTGTCATCCAGAAAGGCTATGGGACAACCTTCCCGGGCACCAGAAAAGCTATGGGGCACCAGAAAGACAGCCCAGATATTAGCCCTCAGTACACACAATCGTTTTCTCCAACAAATGGTTACATTTCAGCTTCCTGGTTACAGCCGATCTTTCAGGTCCTCCCCACACCCAACAATCTATATACACCCTGGTCACCCAACGTGGACTTGGGTGTCCCTAAACCTCCTTGACCATACAGTTCAAAGCCACCTCTCAGGGGGATGAGTTCTCTAGACACCTGGTCCCATTCATTACACGTTGATTTTTCCTCTTTTACTTTGGAAGGAAACCTGTTTTCCCGTCATCGAGGAACCTCCCTGTTATGACCCTGCAGAATCCTGTGGGCCCTAACCTGTATAATCTAAACTAGAGTCTGACCCCACAAAGAGCACAGGTTCATGGCGAAATACACCAAAATACATGCAGCATTTAACAGAGGCAGTGTGGGGGTGGGGGTGACAAGTATGGTCCGGGGGCCAGTCTGTGCCTCCAGTCCTCAGGTGCATGATGCCAATAATAGCTACTGCTTCCAGGGACCGTGCTGGGGACCAATGAGGCTCTTACACCAGCACCAGGCTCATGGTGGGCAAGCTCTATGGAGTATTGTTATTACCACTGCGCTGAGCAGGAAAGCCCCCGCCCATGACTCTCCCACCCAGGGCTGGGTTCACGGGGCTGCTGGAAAACCGGGAAAAACTCAGCTCCCTTGGCAAGCACCAGCAGTCCCAAACCTGGACCAGGATTCAGAGGGCCTGTCCACTCCAGGCTCAGTGGAACACAATTCACTTTCAAGGGTTCTGAAGCTGACTCTCAATAAAGCAGACAGAAGGCACAGTCAGGGCAGAGAGAGGGGACTCCAAGGCAAGATGCAGTTCTAGACGTGCAGAGGGAAAATGAAGAGGCAGGCTTCCAGGCTCCAGGAAAACCAGATTCAATAGAAAGCCGGACTGACCCACAATGACAGGTCTCCTATTTCACTTCTCAGTGATGTTCCGGCCCAACGATGGGCATCTGTATCCTGTTCACATTAATTTCCATCCATGAGATAATCGTCTATTAAGAAATACAGACAAGATAATCATATTTAGGGAAAATGGGACAGATCTGCAAATGAAAATAAATGCAAACTTACAAAATGTCAAGGGACAATTGTCTGAAATCCAGAGACATAATACTTACATATAAATATTAGACAGCAAATTATACTGTTCAAGATGAAACTTTAGCTCTGTAATTTTTACAACTAAAATCTGCAATTCTTTTATTTCTAAAAATAATGTTTTAAAATGAAACTGGTTATTTATATAATGGGTGAATATTTTGAAAGAAGCATTTTGTGTATTTTAGTATATGCTTCCAGTTTCAGAAACCACTATAACGTTCACCTCTCACTACCCCACCACCCCCAAAAAGGAAAAAAGTCTATGTTCACATCTGTTAGGATTCACAGGTGAGAAGTTCGATGACACCTCCTCATTTTAAGAAGGCTTTCTGAGCTAAAACTCCCAGAGAAAATGACATTAGAACCCTAATTCATCAAACTGCTCCTGAGTGCCTGCTGTCCCGAGGCCCCAAGGAAGTCAGTATGGGGTCGACAAAGAGGAAGGTCATGTCTGGCCTCGTGGGTTGGCCATACAGCCATCCAGGCAGCACTACTGGACATGTGGCCCTACTCTCTTACCCCTGCCCCTGACCACCTTCTAATTCCCCAGCCAGATCCTGGGCCTCGGCTGTTTTTATCAGAAGCCACAGGGCACTTGCTTCTTACACAGGCTGCCGCCTGCCCTACCTCAGGCCGGTCCTTCTGCAGGTCTAGCCTGAGCTTGGCTGCTCACAGCCTCCCTACCCTTCCAGAAACAGGCCAGGAAGCCCACTCAGGTCCAGGCAGCTGGGGTGCAGCATGGCCATCTCGGCCTGCTGTCCCATCACCTCCCTCTGTGCCTTCAAAACCAAGAACTGCTGTGTCATATCAGCTCCTCTCTGGGGCACTCTGCTGCTTGATGCCACTTCAGTAGAGACAGGGAGAGGAGGGAGGCTGCAGAGCCCTTCCTGGTGCTGGGGAGCAGGCCTCGAGGCCAACACCCCCAGTGCACGAGGGGTGCAGGCTGCTTCCGCTTCTTCATTCCATTTCACAGAAATACACAGTCGCTGCAGAACATACAAAAACCCCAGTAAGAAAAATGACCCATCGTCACACCAGTCATAGACTACACTGTTAATTTCTTGATGTACGCTCTTTGCCCATACATGTACATAAATGTATATGGACCAAAAAGAGGGTCATCCTGTATTTATTTATTTGAGAGAAAGGGAGAGAGAGAGAGAGAGAGCAGGGGGAAGAGCAGAGGGAGAGGGACAAGCAGACTCCATGCTGAACGTGGAGCCCCATGCAGGATTGATCCCATGACCCTGAGATCATGACCTGAGCTGAAATGAAGAGTCCGACGCTCCACTGAAGGAGCCACCCAGACGCCCCGCCTGTATGCAATTTTTTATGAATTTTTATGAATTGTTCATTCTACTTAATATGTCATAAACACTTTTCACCTTAACAAATATGCTTCTACAAAGTGACATATAAAGACTGCATGTGATTTCACAAAATAGGTAGAGAGCGTCCTTCAGGTGTCAGCTGGTCATTACAGGACCGGGAGTGTTACTGGTACTGGGGGGAAGGGCCCAGGCAAGGGGACCACTCCCGTGCATGGCTCATGTGCACACACCAGCCCAAAATGCTAACGGCACCCTCCGTGGGAATACTGACTTAGCTAATGCCCTTGAGGAGGACGTTTATGTTCCCATTTATATTGCTGTTATATGCGTATTTTTGCATTAATAATGGACTGTTCTCTAGAGATAAATTTCAAGAACCGGAACTGCTGAGTCAAACAGGCGCACTCTTTAAGGTTTTGGAATCACACTGTCAATGACCCTCAAAGACTTGCCAGCATTCACTGCAACTCATTCAGAAAAAAATACTATCTGTGACAAGCCAGGTGCTATGCTAGGTCCTGGGGATGTGACAATAAACAGGCCAGACACTGGCCCTGATCTCTCAGAGCATGTTCAGGGCAAGGGGACAGTGGATGAGAGCCCGTTTCTTCATACCTTCACCAGCAATGGGTTTTACCGTTCTTCAAATTTTTTACTTATTGACATAACATACCATTTTATTTATTGACATAACATACCAACATAGTAACAGTAACACAGAGAGCTACTATTTATTAACTGCGTATCACCGTCCAGGCATAGTAGTATCAAAAAGTTGTGCATAAATTATCCCATTTAATCTTTACAATAATCCAAAGACTCAGGAATGATTATGCCCACTTTATTTTTGTTTTGTTTTCGTGTTTTGTTTTGTTTTTGTTTTAAGTAACCTCTATGCCCAACATGGGGCTCAAACTCAGGGCCAGGAGATCAAGAGTCACATGTTCCACCTACCAGGCCAGCCAGGGGCCCCTATTATGTCTACTTTATAGGTGAAAAAATGGAGGCATTAAAGCAAATTAAAGCAGCAGGCCCTAAATCACATGCTGAAGATTGCCTGGGAGGGTGCGAGCTTGAGTGCCAAAGTCCAAAGTCCAGATCCCCTGCAAAACAAAAGCATTATCTAGTCAGCAATCCCACTGACAAAATTAGGAGTGAGGTTTATCAGGAATCCAACCCTCCCTCTGTTAACTGGCTATTGTTTTTTAAACTTCTCATTATCTTTGTACTGATGTTTCTCCTGGAATACTCCTTCCTTCTCTTACTGATTTGCTAGATTTGACACATCAAATATTTTAATACATTTCCTACCATAGGCAAACTTTTTTCCTGAGCTTTCTGTTTGCATTTAATTTTAATTGCAGTACCAGTAATAACGTTTTAATAGCTAACTGGAAACATCTCCTCTCATTCCTGTTCCTTTATAAAAATTTCCTTGAATGTTGTTTTTCTCTTTCTTCCTTGGACCCTAGCCCGTTTGGGGTTTTGCTGCTTCTTGAAAAAATGTGATGATATCTTTTCCTAGAAGAACATTTATTTCAATAAGGTTTTCAAATATATTAGAGTTGCACAAACACTTAACTGTATTTAAATGCTTATCTCCGCATTACATGCTCGTTTTGTTCAATATATTTTCTTTTTCTGCATTTGGAAGATTATTCTTATCACATGATTTGTTTATTTTATTGGGCTTTTCCAAGAATGAGCACTTAGGTTTATTCATCAGTTCTACTATTCTTCTGTTTCCCAATTTTTCATCTCCGGTTTTATCTTTATTCCCTCCTCCTATTTTTACTTGGATGTGGATTAGTTTTTTCCTACTCTATGTAAGTGGTGCATTCGGTTCATTTTTTAAAAATTTTTTCTTGTTTAAATAAAAGCCCTGAAACTATAAATTTCCCTGTGCAAACATGTACAGAAGTTTGAAAGTATTATTGGTTTTTTTAAATTGTCATTCAGTGTTTGCTGTCATTTCTGTGCATTTTATACTTACAAAGCAAATGAAGCCTCCTTAAAATGATATTGTTTTGTGTATCTTTAAAGTTTATATAAATGGTATACTATTTGGGCTTTTTTTTAAAGAGCCTGACATTTCAGTTTTGATTTCTCCTTTGATTCAAAGGTTATGGACCTAGTGGCTGTGTTTATTTATTCACCTTTATGTGTTTGCCTTTTTAAAAATAACAACTGGTTATCTTATCTATATGTCTTTATTAAATTCCAAATTATAACACGGAGGTCATAGATATATATAATTTCGATGTTTTGGGATAAGCTGATGTTTTCCTTAAGATCTAGAATAAGATCAATTTCATAAATGGTTCATCAGTATTTGAATTAAATGGATGTTTTCTGGGGCTCCTGGGTGGCACACCGGTTAAGCATCTGCCTTCGGCTCAGGGCGTGATCCCGGCGTTATGGGATCGAGCCCCACATCAGGCTCCTCCTCTATGAGCCTGCGTCTTCCTCTCCTACTCCCCCTTCTTGTGTTCCCTCTCTCGCTGGCTGTCTCTATCTCTGTCGAATAAATAAATAAAATTTTTTTAAAAAATGGGTGTTTCCTGCTGGAAGAACAGAATATTGGTATAGAGCTACTAAATTGTCCTTTTATATTATTAAACTGTTTCATATCTTTACTCATTTTATCTTATCTGTCAAAGAAATCAGCAACTTACAGACTACAACTATAATTTTCAACTTCTCATGGCATTTTGAATAGTTTTTATTTTATGTATTTTGAGGGTATGTATTTTTTGTAAAGGATCAGAACAATTTCAACTCAACTGCAGAATCTATCATTTTTTTAACCATAAAATAACCTTACTGATTCTTTTTGATGCCTTCTGCTTTGATTTACTATTGCTTCTTTTCATCTGTACCTGTCTTGTGTATCTTTGTCTATTATTTTTAACCTTTCTTGGTCTGCCCATGTGGCTTTTTAGAAATTTATGGCTAAATTTTATTCTCTGACCTCATCTATTTTAATAGGGGACTTTAAGATGTTAACTGTAGGGACATCTATATCTGTTTGTCTTCCTTCTGTCATCCTGCATATCTCATTTTTTTATTTCCCTGGATGTGCCATTTGCAACATCTTACTGCCCTTCCTGTGTTTAGGTCTCCCTGACTTGTTGCAGGGTGGGTGTATATTGGGTGTGACAGTCCCGAGAGCTGGTGCACCATCCCCACCTCACTCTCTGCACTTCCAGTCTCGCGCAGAGTGGCATGAGGATGAATTGAGTGGGAGGGACCCACGCATCCCAGCGGCCTTCCAGCAGGAGGGAGTAGTGCCAGGCTCCATGCCTACATCTCCAGCCTGGGTGGTCAGGGTGGGGTGGGGGGCAGTGAGAATCCCTCTCCTCGGAGCTGGGAAGCTACAGGCACAATCACTATTGCCCCTGTCCCCTGTTTTACTCTGGGGCTCACCCACAAGCTTACGAGGCGGTAACATAAGGACACGTGATAGGATACATTCTGCATGTTGGCTTTCATGGGCTATATCGTGTGACCCTCAAAGCATTTCAGGATGAAATTAGACTGTCAGCACGAGCAGAAAGTAGAGAAAAGAGCCTGACTGAGAATGGCCCATTCAGCATGGAGCCTGAAATCCAATGTGCTTAAGAATCCAGCAATCTTAAATTCCTAAAACTGGATAATCCCACTGCTCACCCTGATCTAAAACCAGCACAAACCGTGGCAGTGAAGGAGACCAGGAGTTTGGGCTGCAAGGAGGAAGATGATGCCCAAAGCCCAAGCAAACCCTGTTACTCAGCCCGTCTGAGTGGAGACGCTTATGGCAAGAAGGATGGGGCAGGCATGACACCCGGGGGCAAGGGGCAGGTGAGTGTCTCATTCTTCCCTGGGGCAGGAGCCACACATGGACCACTGCAATGAGGACCAAGAAAGGCCAGCAAGGAATGACCAGAAATTTCAGCCACCGCTGGAGGGAGTGGACACCAGGACACATCCTGGAAAGCTGGATTAACTACTGTGGTTGCACACGCGCGTGCCCTGTGCCCAGCATAAGGGAACTCACACCCAATTGATGCAGCCTGTGTTCACCAAAGGCCACGTACAAGACGAAATCCGGCAGCACTGACCCTACTAGCCCAAACAGGACAGCACCCAAATGCGCGACAACAGCAGAACTGATAAATAAATAGGCTATATTCACCCATTAGGGCGCTCCACAGCTCCACTCAGCAGTACGCACGGCATTTCCCAAACACCGCGGAGGGCGAGAAATCACACACTAAATAACAGCTACTGTATGATTCCACTTACATGAAGCTCAAATAATTAGCAAAATTTTTTAAATATTTTATTTATTTATTTGACAGAGAGAGAGAGAGAGGGTGCACAAGCAGGGGGAGGGGCAGAGGCAAAGGGAGAAGCAGGCTCCCCGCTAAGCAGGGAGCCCAACGTGGGGCTCGATTCCAGGACGCTGGGATCATGACCTGAGCCGAAGGCAAATGCTTAACCGACTGAGCCAGCCAGGTGCCCCAACAATATGCAAAATTAATGTATAAGGCTAAAAATCACAATTAGAGTTAGCCTTGGGGAAGNAGAATGGTGACCGGGTCACAGCTTCTAACTGCTTCTGAAAGGGGCCCCAGACCTCGAGAGGGCCCATCACCCCCCTCATCCAACACACAGATGAGAAAACGCAAGACCTCCCAGCACAGAGGACGGTCGGGACCAAACACGGGTTCCCACGTCACGGCCGGGTCTCTTGGATGACTATCGACGACCTTTAAACCTCCCCCTGGAGCGTGGGCAGCATCAGGGCCTTAGAGAAAACTCAAGTTTTCAAAGGAAAGCTCACTTCTCTCCCATCTGCCCTAACGAAGGGCATGCTCCAGCTATTACAGAAATCGGGGCAAAGGCTGCATCATATAAAGACCAGTCCTCAGCCCACTCCCTCGCTGAAGCTGTCAAAAAAAAGTCCAAGTCACCAAGCTCGTTGCTGGTGGGTAGGTAAGGAGGTTACCAATGATTCCGGGAAGCCGGCAAGGACAGACCATCTACACGTGTTTCCCTTGAAGTGGGAGCCTGGGGTCACAGTCACCCGAGTCCTCAAAGCAGCAAAACCAGGGCTGCATGGGGTTGGCTGTCCTAAAGCTCGGATGGAAAGGGCTGGCTGCGTGTGGCCCGCTAGCTTAGAGCCAGCCATGGTTCTCATCCTACAGGGCTCCCACCCCTCAGCAGCCCGCAGATGGTCGGGACCCTCGTGGCCGCAGGTTCTGAGAACGTGCCCTGCCCCTGCCCAGAGACAGACGGCCCAGCCTGCGGGTCTAGGTCCACCACACCAGAGACCACCATCTTCCGTGGGCACCACCCTCAAAAACCAGTCAGCGCCAAGCCTGGTCACCCCAATGTGGTCAGCAGGCTATGGCCACCCTCACTTTTCTCCATCTCCTTATCACGCATTCGCTCCTTCCCTGCAACCTGGCTTCTGCCCACCAACTAACCAAGACATCCCCCTCCCCAAAGAGATGTCATCGAGTCCCCAAGCTGCCCCTTCCCACCCAGTCACCACTTCCTGCTGGCTCTTCATTCAAAATTCCGCAAGAGGCTGACTCATCAGTCAGTATGCCAACCACCTGGTTAGCAGGAGGGGGGAAGGGCCCGGCAGCCTGGCAGCTCAGCACCATCCGACACAGCCCTATGGGGAAAAGGCACATAGAAAGGTAACCAGGAGGCTGCCTGGGACGCACAGGATTGAGAACCAGAACAAGCCAGGCCATCCTAATGCTGCCGGCTCTGGCCTGCCAAATGCGGTGCTCTGTCATCCAGAAAGGCTATGGGACAACCTTCCCGGGCACCAGAAAAGCTATGGGGCACCAGAAAGACAGCCCAGATATTAGCCCTCAGTACACACAATCGTTTTCTCCAACAAATGGTTACATTTCAGCTTCCTGGTTACAGCCGATCTTTCAGGTCCTCCCCACACCCAACAATCTATATACACCCTGGTCACCCAACGTGGACTTGGGTGTCCCTAAACCTCCTTGACCATACAGTTCAAAGCCACCTCTCAGGGGGATGAGTTCTCTAGACACCTGGTCCCATTCATTACACGTTGATTTTTCCTCTTTTACTTTGGAAGGAAACCTGTTTTCCCGTCATCGAGGAACCTCCCTGTTATGACCCTGCAGAATCCTGTGGGCCCTAACCTGTATAATCTAAACTAGAGTCTGACCCCACAAAGAGCACAGGTTCATGGCGAAATACACCAAAATACATGCAGCATTTAACAGAGGCAGTGTGGGGGTGGGGGTGACAAGTATGGTCCGGGGGCCAGTCTGTGCCTCCGGTCCTCAGGTGCATGATGCCAATAATAGCTACTGCTTCCAGGGACCGTGCTGANCAGATATTAGCCCTCAGTACACACAATCGTTTTCTCCAACAAATGGTTACATTTCAGCTTCCTGGTTACAGCCGATCTTTCAGGTCCTCCCCACACCCAACAATCTATATACACCCTGGTCACCCAACGTGGACTTGGGTGTCCCTAAACCTCCTTGACCATACAGTTCAAAGCCACCTCTCAGGGGGATGAGTTCTCTAGACACCTGGTCCCATTCATTACACGTTGATTTTTCCTCTTTTACTTTGGAAGGAAACCTGTTTTCCCGTCATCGAGGAACCTCCCTGTTATGACCCTGCAGAATCCTGTGGGCCCTAACCTGTATAATCTAAACTAGAGTCTGACCCCACAAAGAGCACAGGTTCATGGCGAAATACACCAAAATACATGCAGCATTTAACAGAGGCAGTGTGGGGGTGGGGGTGACAAGTATGGTCCGGGGGCCAGTCTGTGCCTCCGGTCCTCAGGTGCATGATGCCAATAATAGCTACTGCTTCCAGGGACCGTGCTGAGGACCAATGAGGCTCTTACACCAGCACCAGGCTCATGGTGGGCAAGCTCTATGGAGTATTGTTATTACCACTGCGCTGAGCAGGAAAGCCCCCGCCCATGACTCTCCCACCCAGGGCTGGGTTCACAGGGCTGCTGGAAAACCGGGAAAAACTCAGCTCCCTTGGCAAGCACCAGCAGTCCCAAACCTGGACCAGGATTCAGAGGGCCTGTCCACTCCAGGCTCAGTGGAACACAATTCACTTTCAAGGGTTCTGAAGCTGACTCTCAATAAAGCAGACAGAAGGCACAGTCAGGGCAGAGAGAGGGGACTCCAAGGCAAGATGCAGTTCTAGACGTGCAGAGGGAAAATGAAGAGGCAGGCTTCCAGGCTCCAGGAAAACCAGATTCAATAGAAAGCCGGACTGACCCACAATGACAGGTCTCCTATTTCACTTCTCAGTGATGTTCCGGCCCAACGATGGGCATCTGTATCCTGTTCACATTAATTTCCATCCATGAGATAATCGTCTATTAAGAAATACAGACAAGATAATCATATTTAGGGAAAATGGGACAGATCTGCAAATGAAAATAAATGCAAACTTACAAAATGTCAAGGGACAATTGTCTGAAATCCAGAGACATAATACTTACATATAAATATTAGACAGCAAATTATACTGTTCAAGATGAAACTTTAGCTCTGTAATTTTTACAACTAAAATCTGCAATTCTTTTATTTCTAAAAATAATGTTTTAAAATGAAACTGGTTATTTATATAATGGGTGAATATTTTGAAAGAAGCATTTTGTGTATTTTAGTATATGCTTCCAGTTTCAGAAACCACTATAACGTTCACCTCTCACTACCCCACCACCCCCAAAAAGGAAAAAAGTCTATGTTCACATCTGTTAGGATTCACAGGTGAGAAGTTCGATGACACCTCCTCATTTTAAGAAGGCTTTCTGAGCTAAAACTCCCAGAGAAAATGACATTAGAACCCTAATTCATCAAACTGCTCCTGAGTGCCTGCTGTCCCGAGGCCCCAAGGAAGTCAGTATGGGGTCGACAAAGAGGAAGGTCATGTCTGGCCTCGTGGGTTGGCCATACAGCCATCCAGGCAGCACTACTGGACATGTGGCCCTACTCTCTTACCCCTGCCCCTGACCACCTTCTAATTCCCCAGCCAGATCCTGGGCCTCGGCTGATTTTATCAGAAGCCACAGGGCACTTGCTTCTTACACAGGCTGCCGCCTGCCCTACCTCAGGCCGGTCCTTCTGCAGGTCTAGCCTGAGCTTGGCTGCTCACAGCCTCCCTACCCTTCCAGAAACAGGCCAGGAAGCCCACTCAGGTCCAGGCAGCTGGGGTGCAGCATGGCCATCTCGGCCTGCTGTCCCATCACCTCCCTCTGTGCCTTCAAAACCAAGAACTGCTGTGTCATATCAGCTCCTCTCTGGGGCACTCTGCTGCTTGATGCCACTTCAGTAGAGACAGGGAGAGGAGGGAGGCTGCAGAGCCCTTCCTGGTGCTGGGGAGCAGGCCTCGAGGCCAACACCCCCAGTGCACGAGGGGTGCAGGCTGCTTCCGCTTCTTCATTCCATTTCACAGAAATACACAGTCGCTGCAGAACATACAAAAACCCCAGTAAGAAAAATGACCCATCGTCACACCAGTCATAGACTACACTGTTAATTTCTTGATGTACGCTCTTTGCCCATACATGTACATAAATGTATATGGACCAAAAAGAGGGTCATCCTGTATTTATTTATTTGAGAGAAAGGGAGAGAGAGAGAGAGAGAGCAGGGGGAAGAGCAGAGGGAGAGGGACAAGCAGACTCCATGCTGAACGTGGAGCCCCATGCAGGATTGATCCCATGACCCTGAGATCATGACCTGAGCTGAAATGAAGAGTCCGACGCTCCACTGAAGGAGCCACCCAGACGCCCCGCCTGTATGCAATTTTTTATGAATTTTTATGAATTGTTCATTCTACTTAATATGTCATAAACACTTTTCACCTTAACAAATATGCTTCTACAAAGTGACATATAAAGACTGCATGTGATTTCACAAAATAGGTAGAGAGCGTCCTTCAGGTGTCAGCTGGTCATTACAGGACCGGGAGTGTTACTGGTACTGGGGGGATGGGCCCAGGCAAGGGGACCACTCCCGTGCATGGCTCATGTGCACACACCAGCCCAAAATGCTAACGGCACCCTCCGTGGGAATACTGACTTAGCTAATGCCCTTGAGGAGGACGTTTATGTTCCCATTTATATTGCTGTTATATGCGTATTTTTGCATTAATAATGGACTGTTCTCTAGAGATAAATTTCAAGAACCGGAACTGCTGAGTCAAACAGGCGCACTCTTTAAGGTTTTGGAATCACACTGTCAATGACCATCAAAGACTTGCCAGCATTCACTGCAACTCATTCAGAAAAAAATACTATCTGTGACAAGCCAGGTGCTATGCTAGGTCCTGGGGATGTGACAATAAACAGGCCAGACACTGGCCCTGATCTCTCAGAGCATGTTCAGGGCAAGGGGACAGTGGATGAGAGCCCGTTTCTTCATACCTTCACCAGCAATGGGTTTTACCGTTCTTCAAATTTTTTACTTATTGACATAACATACCATTTTATTTATTGACATAACATACCAACATAGTAACAGTAACACAGAGAGCTACTATTTATTAACTGCGTATCACCGTCCAGGCATAGTAGTATCAAAAAGTTGTGCATAAATTATCCCATTTAATCTTTACAATAATCCAAAGACTCAGGAATGATTATGCCCACTTTATTTTTGTTTTGTTTTCGTGTTTTGTTTTGTTTTTGTTTTAAGTAACCTCTATGCCCAACATGGGGCTCAAACTCAGGGCCAGGAGATCAAGAGTCACATGTTCCACCTACCAGGCCAGCCAGGGGCCCCTATTATGTCTACTTTATAGGTGAAAAAATGGAGGCATTAAAGCAAATTAAAGCAGCAGGCCCTAAATCACATGCTGAAGATTGCCTGGGAGGGTGCGAGCTTGAGTGCCAAAGTCCAAAGTCCAGATCCCCTGCAAAACAAAAGCATTATCTAGTCAGCAATCCCACTGACAAAATTAGGAGTGAGGTTTATCAGGAATCCAACCCTCCCTCTGTTAACTGGCTATTGTTTTTTAAACTTCTCATTATCTTTGTACTGATGTTTCTCCTGGAATACTCCTTCCTTCTCTTACTGATTTGCTAGATTTGACACATCAAATATTTTAATACATTTCCTACCATAGGCAAACTTTTTTCCTGAGCTTTCTGTTTGCATTTAATTTTAATTGCAGTACCAGTAATAACGTTTTAATAGCTAACTGGAAACATCTCCTCTCATTCCTGTTCCTTTATAAAAATTTCCTTGAATGTTGTTTTTCTCTTTCTTCCTTGGACCCTAGCCCGTTTGGGGTTTTGCTGCTTCTTGAAAAAATGTGATGATATCTTTTCCTAGAAGAACATTTATTTCAATAAGGTTTTCAAATATATTAGAGTTGCACAAACACTTAACTGTATTTAAATGCTTATCTCCGCATTACATGCTCGTTTTGTTCAATATATTTTCTTTTTCTGCATTTGGAAGATTATTCTTATCACATGATTTGTTTATTTTATTGGGCTTTTCCAAGAATGAGCACTTAGGTTTATTCATCAGTTCTACTATTCTTCTGTTTCCCAATTTTTCATCTCCGGTTTTATCTTTATTCCCTCCTCCTATTTTTACTTGGATGTGGATTAGTTTTTTCCTACTCTATGTAAGTGGTGCATTCGGTTCATTTTTTAAAAATTTTTTCTTGTTTAAATAAAAGCCCTGAAACTATAAATTTCCCTGTGCAAACATGTACAGAAGTTTGAAAGTATTATTGGTTTTTTTAAATTGTCATTCAGTGTTTGCTGTCATTTCTGTGCATTTTATACTTACAAAGCAAATGAAGCCTCCTTAAAATGATATTGTTTTGTGTATCTTTAAAGTTTATATAAATGGTATACTATTTGGGCTTTTTTTTAAAGAGCCTGACATTTCAGTTTTGATTTCTCCTTTGATTCAAAGGTTATGGACCTAGTGGCTGTGTTTATTTATTCACCTTTATGTGTTTGCCTTTTTAAAAATAACAACTGGTTATCTTATCTATATGTCTTTATTAAATTCCAAATTATAACACGGAGGTCATAGATATATATAATTTCGATGTTTTGGGATAAGCTGATGTTTTCCTTAAGATCTAGAATAAGATCAATTTCATAAATGGTTCATCAGTATTTGAATTAAATGGATGTTTTCTGGGGCTCCTGGGTGGCACACCGGTTAAGCATCTGCCTTCGGCTCAGGGCGTGATCCCGGCGTTATGGGATCGAGCCCCACATCAGGCTCCTCCTCTATGAGCCTGCGTCTTCCTCTCCTACTCCCCCTTCTTGTGTTCCCTCTCTCGCTGGCTGTCTCTATCTCTGTCGAATAAATAAATAAAATTTTTTTAAAAAATGGGTGTTTCCTGCTGGAAGAACAGAATATTGGTATAGAGCTACTAAATTGTCCTTTTATATTATTAAACTGTTTCATATCTTTACTCATTTTATCTTATCTGTCAAAGAAATCAGCAACTTACAGACTACAACTATAATTTTCAACTTCTCATGGCATTTTGAATAGTTTTTATTTTATGTATTTTGAGGGTATGTATTTTTTGTAAAGGATCAGAACAATTTCAACTCAACTGCAGAATCTATCATTTTTTTAACCATAAAATAACCTTACTGATTCTTTTTGATGCCTTCTGCTTTGATTTACTATTGCTTCTTTTCATCTGTACCTGTCTTGTGTATCTTTGTCTATTATTTTTAACCTTTCTTGGTCTGCCCATGTGGCTTTTTAGAAATTTATGGCTAAATTTTATTCTCTGACCTCATCTATTTTAATAGGGGACTTTAAGATGTTAACTGTAGGGACATCTATATCTGTTTGTCTTCCTTCTGTCATCCTGCATATCTCATTTTTTTATTTCCCTGGATGTGCCATTTGCAACATCTTACTGCCCTTCCTGTGTTTAGGTCTCCCTGACTTGTTGCAGGGTGGGTGTATATTGGGTGTGACAGTCCCGAGAGCTGGTGCACCATCCCCACCTCACTCTCTGCACTTCCAGTCTCGCGCAGAGTGGCATGAGGATGAATTGAGTGGGAGGGACCCACGCATCCCAGCGGCCTTCCAGCAGGAGGGAGTAGTGCCAGGCTCCATGCCTACATCTCCAGCCTGGGTGGTCAGGGTGGGGTGGGGGGCAGTGAGAATCCCTCTCCTCGGAGCTGGGAAGCTACAGGCACAATCACTATTGCCCCTGTCCCCTGTTTTACTCTGGGGCTCACCCACAAGCTTACGAGGCGGTAACATAAGGACACGTGATAGGATACATTCTGCATGTTGGCTTTCATGGGCTATATCGTGTGACCCTCAAAGCATTTCAGGATGAAATTAGACTGTCAGCACGAGCAGAAAGTAGAGAAAAGAGCCTGACTGAGAATGGCCCATTCAGCATGGAGCCTGAAATCCAATGTGCTTAAGAATCCAGCAATCTTAAATTCCTAAAACTGGATAATCCCACTGCTCACCCTGATCTAAAACCAGCACAAACCGTGGCAGTGAAGGAGACCAGGAGTTTGGGATGCAAGGAGGAAGATGATGCCCAAAGCCCAAGCAAACCCTGTTACTCAGCCCGTCTGAGTGGAGACGCTTATGGCAAGAAGGATGGGGCAGGCATGACACCCGGGGGCAAGGGGCAGGTGAGTGTCTCATTCTTCCCTGGGGCAGGAGCCACACATGGACCACTGCAATGAGGACCAAGAAAGGCCAGCAAGGAATGACCAGAAATTTCAGCCACCGCTGGAGGGAGTGGACACCAGGACACATCCTGGAAAGCTGGATTAACTACTGTGGTTGCACACGCGCGTGCCCTGTGCCCAGCATAAGGGAACTCACACCCAATTGATGCAGCCTGTGTTCACCAAAGGCCACGTACAAGACGAAATCCGGCAGCACTGACCCTACTAGCCCAAACAGGACAGCACCCAAATGCGCGACAACAGCAGAACTGATAAATAAATAGGCTATATTCACCCATTAGGGCGCTCCACAGCTCCACTCAGCAGTACGCACGGCATTTCCCAAACACCGCGGAGGGCGAGAAATCACACACTAAATAACAGCTACTGTATGATTCCACTTACATGAAGCTCAAATAATTAGCAAAATTTTTTAAATATTTTATTTATTTATTTGACAGAGAGAGAGAGAGAGGGTGCACAAGCAGGGGGAGGGGCAGAGGCAAAGGGAGAAGCAGGCTCCCCGCTAAGCAGGGAGCCCAACGTGGGGCTCGATTCCAGGACGCTGGGATCATGACCTGAGCCGAAGGCAAATGCTTAACCGACTGAGCCAGCCAGGTGCCCCAACAATATGCAAAATTAATGTATAAGGCTAAAAATCACAATTAGAGTTAGCCTTGGGGAAGCTGACAACCAGAAGGAGGCACAGACACGAGGGCTCTTGGGGCAAAGGCAAGGTTCTGTGTCTTGATGGGTGCTGGTTACGCAGAGATATTCATTTTATTTAAAAAAAAAAAAAACCCACACTGAGCTGTGCACTCAACAATTTGTGCAATTCTCTGCATATATGGTAGACTTCAACAAAAAGTTCAAAAAAATAAATAAATAAATAAGGGCTGGGTGAGAGAATCTGTTGCTAGGAGACAAACCAGAATCCTGGCTTTGGTTATTAGCCCTTAGAGCTCAGAGAACAGATACACACTAAAGCCTATGAAATGTTTCAGGAAATTTTAGTGCCAGAAGGACACCAAGCCTGGCCAGCACCTGCCAGACTGCCAGCCCCTGGGCCACGGGGTGTGGCAGTCAAAGAGCTGCAGCCCCAGCAGGGGCACTCTGCCCCTCTCAGACATGGTGGGGGACAGTGGTCCACGGTGGTCTTGCAGACTGGACCAAGGGGCCTGTGAATCACACCGTGACCCTGAGCTGGGCGAGATTCAAGGCTGCCTGCTGGCTCTTGTGCAAAAGGTGAATACACGTAAGGGCATTCTTTTTTTTTCTTTTTTTATTGAAATGTAAAGAACATAGTATTATATTAGTTTCAGGTGTACAATATAGTGATTCGACAATTCTGTACATTACTCAGTGCTCATCATGATAAATGTACTCTTACTCCCCTTTATTTATTTCTCCAGTTCCCCACCCGCCTCCCCTCCGGCAACCACCAGTCTGTGTTTCAGAATCTGGTTTTTTTGTTTGCCTCTTTTTTCATTGTTCATTTGTTTCTTAAATTCCACATCTGAGTGAAATCCTATGGTATTCGTCTTCCTCTGGCTGACTTACTTCACTTTGCACAATACCCTCTAGATCCACCCATGTTGCAAATGGCAAGACCTCATCCTTTTTAATGGCTGAGTAATATTTGTGTGTGTGTGTGTGTGTGTGTGTGTGTGTGTGTGTGTGTATACCCCACATCTGTATTCATTCATCTATGAACAGACACTTGGGCTTTTTCCCATTGCTTGCCTATTATAAATAATGCTGCAATAAACGCAGGGATGCTTACATCTTTTCAAATTAGTGTTTTCATTTTATTTGTAGAAAACGGTAGGGAGGTTCTTCAAAAAATAAGAAAATAGAATTACCATATAATCCAGCAATTCTAGTTAAAGGTATTCTTCAGGTGCACACCCGGAAGAACGGACTGTGTGGACCTCGGGTGTCTGAAAGGTAGGACCTGTTTTATTTTTTTTTTCCTTTTCTCAATGATAGGTCTATTTTATTTTTTTTTT
>NC_048226.1:20001199-20024599 GCF_002007445.2 Ailuropoda melanoleuca | reverse complement strand
TCAATTTTTAACTTTTTAAGGGACCTCCACATTGTTTTCCAGAGTGGCTGTACCAACTTGCATTCCCACCATATCCATCAAAATTCTAGAGGAGAACATAGGCAACAACTTCAATGACATCGGCCAGAGCAACCTTTTTCATGACACATCTCCAAAGGCAAGAGAAACAAAAGGTAAAATGAACTTATGGGACTTTATCAGGATAAAAAGCTTCTGCACAGCCAAGGAAACAGTCAAAAAAACTAAGAGACAGCCCACGGAATGGGAGAATATATTTGCAAAGGACACTACAGATAAAGGACTGGTATNCCACAGATAAAGGACTGGTATCCAAGATCTACAAAGAACTTCTCAAACTCAATACACGAGAAACAAATAAACAAATCATAAAATGGGCAGAAGATATGAACAGACACTTTTCCAATGAAGACATACAAATGGCTAACAGACACATGAAAAAATGTTCAAAATCATTAGCCATCAGGGAAATTCAAATCAAAACCACACTGAGATACCACCTTACGCCAGTTAGAATGGCAAAGATAGAACAAGGCAAGAAACAACAATTGTTGGAGAGGATGTGGGGAAAGGGGATCCCTCCTACATTGTTGGTGGGAATGCAAGTTGGTACAGGACCTGTTTTAAACACTGTTTCTACTACTCTGGATAAGGACTCTTCTGTCAATCACGTTCTGCTTGCCTCCAGGCAGCCCTGTTCAATAGAAACATACTCCAAGCCTTGGGTAGAATTTAAAATCCCGTATGAGCCACATTAAAAAAATAAAAAGAAATTAATAATATATTTCCCCAAACCAACATGTCAAAACTATTATCATTTCAATATCAATTATCATTTTTTACAAACCTGTAAAAAACATAAAAAACGATTAATGAGAGTGTTGTACATACTCTTTAATGTACACCATGTCTTTGAAATCTGATGGGTATTTTACATATACAGCCCATCTCAAGCTGCCCCAGCTACAGTTTCACTTTTAAGAGTTCGTCCCAAGGAAATAACCAGACACGTATCCAAAAATGTATATACAAAAAATGTTCACTATGGGGCACCTGGGAGGCTGCCGGTTAAGCATCTGCCTTTGGCTCAGGTCATGATCCCAGGGTGCTGGGATCAAGTCCCACATTGGGCTCCCTGCTCAGCGGGGAGCCTGCTTCTCCCTCTCCTTCTGCCCCTCCCCCCGCTCACCCTCTCTCTGTCTCTCTCTCTCAAATAAATGAATAAAAACTTTAAAAAAAAATGTTCACTACAATAAAAAGGCAAAAACATAAACATACACCAAGAAGTAGCTGGGTGTCCAGCCCTAAAGGATCATCGGGCACTGCTCACAGCGTTCTTTCCTCTCACAGTGGCCAGCCCCTCGGCTGGGGCAGGGAGACCGCACAGCTGGCTGGGCTACAGTCAGAAGAGGGCATGACATGAGGCAGAGAAGGGGGCTTAGTGGATGGGGGGGTGCTGTGCAGAGAGTTAGGGAAGACTTAGAGAAAAAGCCTGGGTCCCAGTCTCCCATCTCCCAGCAGAAGGGAGGAGTGTCCAGGAAGGAAGGGGCCTACAGGCAGAGCCACACCAACCTGGATTGGACATGGCAGAGTGAGCCTGGCAGGCAGGGACAGCCACTAAATGTTCCACTTCCTGAGGGAAGTGAGACCCAGAAAATCCCACAGCCACAGTAGGGCTGTGAGGTGGGGGCCAGGGAACTTGGACTAGAAACAAAAGAATCGAACCTGGGCCCATAGCGGCAAGATGAGGTGACCCTAAATGTATGATGGGAAGATGTCAAATGCTCAGGGGTCCCATGAGGAAACAGGGGGAATGGAGTCAGTGAGGGAGGGCCCCCACACCATATGCAACCACAAAAAACCAGAGGACACTCTGCTCCAGCCTGGTCTTGAGCTGTGGACCAAAAGCAGCAAGACAGCAGCAAGCAGGTGGAGAAGGGATGCTGCCTTCAGGGTCGCCTGGGTAGCTCAGTCAGTTAAGTGTCTGCTTCTAGCTCTGGTCATGATCCCAGGGGTCCTGGGATCAAATCCCATATCGGGCTTCTTGCTCAGTGGGGAGCCTGCTTCTCCCTCTGCCCCCTCTCCCCATGGCTCATGTTCGCCGGCACGCTTTCTCAGAAATAATAAAATCTTAGAAAAAGGGGGGAGGGTGCTGCCTTGTGGGTCCCACGCACCAAGGAACTCTGTACCCAGGATTCCTGCTCCTCACCTCCAGGAGGTCAGAGACCACAGTGTCCCTACAACCTGCTGCCGTTCTGGAAAGGAGCCTGCAGGGAGGCGGAAGGCTGACAACTCAAAGATAGATGTCAGCAGTACCTAGAGGGTGCTTTTCAAACTGCATAGTGCATAGGAATTCCCGGGGGACACCGTTAAACTACAAGTCCTGATCCAGCACATCTGGGATGGGGCCCGGGGTCCCACCTTTCTAGCCAGTTCCCACGAAATGCGGACACTCCCAGTCTATGAGCCACACTTCACGTGGTAAAGGTGTATGGCATCTGAATTAAACAGAATTCATTTTAAAACACTGACAAGGCATAAAGATTAAAAATATTAAATTACATGCTTAATATACCCTGACTCTCAAGCAGATGCCAGATTCACATAAAACAGACCAGTTATACAAAGAAATAAGGAAGCCACACGTTCCCTCTGCACCTGAGCTCAGTGTGAAGAAACTGCACACCACCATACATACCTAAAATCTAAGGAAAATTCTGAAGTAAACACTTATGCAGCATAAAGACGAAAATGTCAAATGATAGGCCTCACATATCCTGGCTCAGCACATGCTGGGGGTTCTCTTATTTACGGAAGAAGCCCACAAATAAAGGAGCAGCACCTTAATCTTCCTTTATAAATCACAGAGCTTGGTCCCAGCCACTTTCCTTGGTAGAAGTGCTCCCGTTCTCCTCTGACTTGATGAATGAGCAAGTCCTGCCTTCTGGCCCAGACACTGCTGAGCACTGCATTTTAAAATTTTAGTTCATTAGAAGATTTTGCTATTTAGAGCAGTTTTGGGCTCAAAGCAAAAATCGAGCAGAGAGTACAAAGTTCCCACACACTCCCTCCCACACACACTTGGTCTCCCCCATCCTCAAGGTCCCCACCAGAGAGACACACTCTTACCTGCACTGACACATCGTTATCACTCCACGCCCACAGTTCACTGTAGGGTCTGTCTTGGTGTTCTACCATCCATGGGTCTCAACAAATAAATACCGATGTGTAGCCACCATTATGGTAGACGGAGTAGTTTCCCTGCTCTAAAAGTCCCCTGTACTCCACCTATTCTTCCCCCCCTCCCTTCCAGCCCCTGACAACCACCGATCTTTTTATTGTCTCTATAGTTTTGTTTGTTCTGGAATGTTGGATCTTTGGAGTCATGCAGTATGGAGCTCTTCACGAGCCTTCCTCCACTTAGTAATACGTTTTTAAAATTCCATTTAAGGTTCCCAGTCTTTCCCTGGCTTGATAGCTTGTTTCTTTCTGGTGCTCAATCATATCCCATTGTCTGGATGGAGCACAGATGTTTACCCTTCCACCTACTGAAGGACATCGTGCTTGCTTCCAGGTTTTGGTTATTATGAGTAAAGCCATGAGGAACATTTGGGTGCAGGTTTTTGTGTGATCAGAAGTTTTCAGTTCATTTAGTTAATAGCAAGGAGCATGGGTTCTGGATCAAATGGCAAGAGAATGTTAGGTTGTGTGAGAGATGGCAAACTGTCTTCCAAAGAGGCCGCACCATCTTGCATTCCCACCAGCAATGAACGAGAGTTCCTGTGGCTCCGCATCCTTGTCAGCATTTAGTGTTGTCGGTATTTGGGATTTTGGCCACTCTGCTAGGTGTGTAACAGTGTATCACTGTTGTTTTAATTGAAAATTCCTTAGTGAGGCTATATGATGTTGAAACATCCCTTTATATTCTTACTTGCCATCTGTATGTCTTCTTTGGTGAGCTGTCTGTTCAGACGGTTTGACCATTTTTTTAACCAGGTTGTTCATTTTCTTAGTGCTAAGAGTTCTTTGCACATTTTGGAAAACAGTCTTTTATCAGATATGACAATTGCAAATATTTTCTCCCTGTTGGTGGCTCATCTCATTTTCTTGACAGTGTCTTTTGCAGAGCAGAAATATTTAATTTTAATGAAGTCAATTCTTTCATGGATCACACCTTAGGTGTTGTATTAGGGTCATGGCCAAACCCAAGGTCATTTAGATTTTCTTCTATGTTATCTACTACAAATTTTATAATTTTATATCTTACATTACATTTAGGTCCAAAATCCATTTTTAGTTAATTTTTGTGAAGAGTCTGCATGTGAACATCCAGTTGTTCCAGCATCATTTGCTAAAAACACTATCCTTTCTCCACTGAATTGGCTTTGTTCCATTGTGAAAAATCAGCTGACTATATTTGTGTGTCTATTTCCAGTATTTTTATTGTGTTCCATTGACATATTAGTATATTATTTTGCCTTTACCAAATGTCTTAATTACTGGAGCTTTACAGTAAGTCCTGAAGTCGAGTAACATCAATCCTCCAACTTGGTTGGTTGTTCTCTTTCATTATTATGTTGGCTACTCTAGGTCTTTTGCCTTTGCATATAAACTTTAGAGTAAGTTTATTAATATCTACAAAATAACTGGCTGGGATTGCTGATCATTATAAACTTTTTAAATGATTACAAGACAAGTGATTTTATAAAATCATTTAAAATTATGTATCTGGCTAAATCCTAAATTTCAGCTGTTATAAAATCTGTAATTCCCCCCTTAAAACTTTCATGCTATGCTTCCTTCACTGCTAATTAGTGCCCTTATGACCCTGAAGTTCCTGCAGGACACACAAGGCCTATACAGGTACACACAACCTGGAAGGGCAGTCAGGGCTCTCCCAGGATGTCAACACTCTGAAGAAACAAACATCAGGTTTTCAAGATTCTTTCAGTGTTTTACTTTGTTACGATACAGGTTGACAGCAAGAATGCTCCTTCGTGAACCAGAACAACCTGAGCTTCACACCTAGTAATACAAATGTTTAGTTAAAATAGAGAGTTATCCCATGCCCCTCACTACTCACAACACACACCTGTGTGCATGGATCACATGTAGATTTGGGGGCCCCTTTGAAGATCTTCACGCAGGCAACCAAAACTGTTCAGAAAGCAGCCCACGACTCCAAAGTCCAGCTGACTATATTTATGTGTGTCTATTTTGGCCACAGCAGAATAAATCCCTTGTCATACCACCAACACCACAGGTTCAAGAGACCCAGAAGCATTACTGCATGAAGGTTAAAATTTTGTGCCTTTTAAGTATCAAATCACAAACTATTAACGGTATAAATATACACTGTAATAAACACAAACAGGACCAACAGAAAATAATCGTTCATCTAGCACACGCCCCCATGATGTTTATTTGCTTATGTTTTGTTAAGAAAAAGGCTTAGCATACACGCAAACAAGTCTAGGTTTTTTAAGTGGTCATGCTAAAAGAAACACCAATAACTCAGAGAAAAACAAATAGCATATGATTTCACTTATGTGTGAAATCTAAAATACAAAACAAAAGAACAAACAAACAGACCCTTAAATACAGAGAACAAGCTGGTGGTTTCCACAGAATGGATGGGGGGAATGGGTGACACAGGTGAAGGGGATTAAAAGGTACAAACTTCCAGTTATCAAATAAATAAGTCACGGAGAGATGAAAAGTACAGCATAGGGAATATAGTCAATAATATTGTAATAATACTGCACGTGATTACACTTATTGTGGCGAGCACTGAGTAATGCATTGAATTATCAAATCATTCTGCTGTACAACTGAAACTAATAACATTGTATGTTAGCTATACTTCAATAATAATTTCTTTTAATTGACCAAAAACAAAAAAAAAGAAAAAAAAAGACTCACTTAAGATGATCTCCCATCGATTTATAAATGCATTGCTTCCCAGGGGCCTGCCACAGCTTACACATTATTTACTGAATGAAATACGAAATTAATAAAGTATCTATTGCTTACAATATGAAAGAAAAATTCCTTTAAAAGAATGTATCATTACATCTAAAGTTACAAAATAAGATAAGGGCTATAGCAGGGAGGAAACCATAAAGTTACGAGTCAGAATTTTTATTTTCTATTTCTTGTTGGGTTTCATTGAACACCTAGCCTGTTTAAGGCCTTAAAGCTTTAACCCTAAGCCTTACCCTGCAAGGCCAAGACATATTTTGTTGCCAATAACTGAACATTTCTGGCTTCTGGCCCAGGATATCAGCAAAAAGGCAGAACAGGCAGCTCCAAGGGCCCATCCCTCCATAGGAACATTGAAAAATCAAGCAAAAATAGAAGCAACTTTGTCAGAATTCTGGAAAGCAGTAAAAGGTTCACAGCAACCAAACAAACACTGAAACAAGAAAAAGGCAATACAAAAATGGAAGGAAAACCCTGTGCATTTTTATTTCCCGCTTTGCCCTCCTCTCCAGCTTAATGGTGCAGTGGTCTTAAAGATTCAGCCCATGTTCCCAGTGTAGGACCCTGGTCAGAAGTAGCTGAGCAGACGTTATTCACAAGGAATTGTGTTTGTCTGCTCTAACCTGTCCGGAGGTTGCCGGCAAACTGGCTCAAGGGGGCTCATCTCTGTTTCACCTAACCTGGAACTTTCTCAGGGTAGGAGATCAGAAAGCACTCCTTAAAAACACTGTAAGGCAAATGAACTCCTGGCAGCAGGCTGGGACAGGTGAGTACCACTGAGGCATACAATAGGGTGCCAAAAGCCTGAAAGGAGAAGCTGAGAGGGAGTTTCATCAGGTAATTTGGGCATTCAGAAACACCCATGTTTCCTGGGAAATTTAGAGAGCTCTATGTACATCCAGGGCAGAATGCATTCTCAGAAAAGACCTGAGAAGACACTGGTCTTTCACCTCTGGCTGATTTGCACAGCAAGTGAAGCCTAGGGCAGAGCTAGCTGCCTGACTAGGTAGTGAAGAAGTGCCCCAACACAGCCAATCTGCAAAGACTAGGAGAGGTGCTGCTCTCTCCATTCTCTCTCTCTCTTTCTCTCTCCTCCTGGCACTCCAGGAAATCTCTGTGACAGCACTAGCTGAACCAAGATTTAACAGAACCTTCAGAGATGACATGTGACAGATCTTGCAAAACAGTTTGATTTTTTTTTTAAGATTTTATTTATTTGAAATAGAGCATGAGCAGGGAGCAGAGGGAGGGGGAGAAGCAGGCTCCCCACTGAGCAGGGAGCCTGACACAGGACCCAATCCCAGGATCCCGGGATCACGACCTGAGCTGAATGCAGATGCTTAACTGACTGAGCCACCCAGGTGTCCCCACAAAATAGTTTGAAATAGTCACTAAGCAAACAGAGTGAGCAACAACAAACCCTGAGGAGAGAGAGAATAATTTGAGCTCCAGAGTTACTACTATATAACATTCAAAATGTCTCATTTTCAAAAAAGAATTATGAAACACATAAAGAAAGAAGAAAGTATAGCCCATTCACAGAAATTAACAGAAACTGTCCCTGAAGAAATAGACATTGGACTTACTACACAAAGACTCTGAATCAGCTGTCCTAAATATGCTAAAAGACTTAAAGAATAGTATGCCTAAGGAACCAAAGAAACCGGGGGAGTGATGTGTTAACAAATACAGAATAGCAATAAAGAGATAGAAATTATAGAAAAGAACCAAGTAAATCAAGGCTGAAAAGTACACTACCATTTGTATTGACATGGATGGAACTGGAGGGGATTATGCTAAGCGAAATAAGTCAAGCAGAGAAAGACAATTATCAGATGGTTTCACTCATATGTGGAACATAAGGAATAGTGTGGAGGATCATAGGGGAAGGGAGGGAAATCTGAATGGGAAGAAATCAGAAAGGGAGACAAACCAGGAGAGACTCTGGACTCCAGGAAACAAACTGAGGGTTACAGAAGGGAGGAGGGTGGGGGGAGGGGGTAACTGGGTGATGGGTATTAAGGAGGGCACGTGTTGGATTGAGTACTGGGTATTAATATGCAACTAATGAGTGAACACTACATCAAAAACTAATGATGTACTATACAGTGGCTAATTGAATATAATAAAAATAAATTAATTAAAAAAACAAATGTGTGAGATACCACCAAGAGTACCAATATTAACTGTGTAATAGGAATCTCAGAAGGCTCTTGAGATAAAGGAACACAAGGAACATTTGAAGAAATAACGGCGAAAAACATCCCAATTTGATAGAAGGTATGGATCTATTCACTCAAGAAGCTCAGCAACTCCAAGAAGGATAAACACAAAGGAATCCACACCAAAATACACTATAACCAAGCTGTCAAAAGCCATGGACAGGAAGAGTCTTGAAAACAGCAAGAGAAAAGTGACTCATCACGTACTAATGATCCTCAAAAAAAAAAAAAAATTAATAGTTGATTTCTCATCAACAACCATGCAGGCCAGAAGGCAGTGGGATAACATTTTTAAAGTGCTGAAAGAAAAAAAAAATGTTGTCAACCAGGAATTGTGTATCCTATAAAGCTATCCTTCAAAAATGAAGGAGATTGAGAAGTTCTTTGTAAATCTTGTATACCAGTCTTTTATCTATAGTGACATTTGCAAATATCTTCTCCCATTCCGTGGGCTGCCTCTTAGTTTTTTGGACTGTTTCCTTGGCTGTGCAGAAGCTTTTTATCTTGATGAAGTCCCACAAGTTTATTTTTTCTTTTGTTTCTCTTGCCTTTGGAGATGTGTCATGAAAAAAGTTGCTGTGGCCGATGTCAAAGAGGTTGCTGCCTATGTTCTCCTCTAGGATTTTGATGGATTCCTGTCTCACATTGAGGTCTTTCATCCATTTGGAGTTTATCTTTGTGTATGGTGTGAGAGAGTGGTCAAGTTTCATTCTTTTGCATGTAGCTGTCCAATTTTCCCAGTACCATTTATTGAAGAGACTGTCTTTTTCTACTGGATGTTTTTTCCTGCTTTGTCAAAGATTAGTTGCCCAAAGAGCCGAGGGTCCATTTCTGGGTTCTCTATTCTGTTCCATTGGTCTATGTGTCTGTTTTTGTGCCAGTACCATGCTGTCTTTGTGATCACAGCTTTGTAGTACAGCTTGAAATCCAGCGACATGATGCCTCCAGCTTTGTTTTTCCTTTTCAACAATTCCTTGGTGATTCGGGGCCTTTTCTGGTTCCACACAAATTTAAGGGCTGTTTGTTCCAGTTCTTTGAAAAAATGTCATTGGTATTTTGATCGGGATGGCATTGAAAATGTAGATTGCTCTGGGTAGCATAGACATTTTAACTATATTAAAATAAACAAAACAAAAAATGGGCAGAAGATATGAACAGACACTTTTCCAATGAAGACACACAAATGGCTAACAAACACATGAAAAAATGTTGAAAATCATTAGCCATCAGGGAAATTCAAATCAAAACCACATTGAGATACCACATTATGCCATTTACAATGGCAAAAATTGACAAGGCAGGAAACAACAAATGTTGGAGAGGATGTGGAGAAAGGGGATCCCTCCTACATTGTTGGTGGGAATGCAAGTTGGTACAGCCACCCTGGAAAACAGTGTGGAGGTCCTTTAAATAGTTAAAAATTGAGCTACCCTATGACCCAGCCATTGCACTACTGGGTATTTACCCCAAAGATACAGACGTAGTGAAGAGAAGGGCCATATGCACCCCAGTGTTCACAGCAGCATTGTCCACAACAGCTAAATCGTGGAAGGAGCCGAGATGCCCTTCAACAGATGACTGGATTAAGAAGATGTGGTCCATATATACAATGGAATATTACTCAGCCATCAAAAAGAATGATTTCTCAACATTGACTGCAACATGGAGGGGACTGGAGGAGATAATGCTAAGCGAATAGGTCAAGCAGAGAAAGAAAATTATCATATGATTTCACTCATTTATGGAACATATGAAGTAGGAAGATCGGTAGGAGAAGAAAGGGAAGAAGAAAGGGGGGAGCGGTAAACAGAAGGGGGAATGAACCATGAGAGACTATGGACTCTGGGAAACAACTGATGATGTCAGAGGGGAGGGGGTGGGGAATGGGATAGGCTGGTGATGGGTATTAAGGAGGGCACGTATTGCATGGTGCACTGGGTTTTATACGCAACTAATGAATCATGGAACTTTACATCAAAAACTAGGGGTGTACTGTATGGTGACTAACATAATAAAATAAAAAATATTATTAAAAAAATAAAAAATAAAAATTATGAGTCTAGGGGCACCTGGGTGGCTCAGTTGGTTGTGTCTGTCTTCGACTCCAGTTATGATCCCAGGGTCCTGGGATTGAGACCCGAATCAGGCTCCCTATTCAGCTGGGGAGTCTGCTTCTCCCTCACCCTCTGCCCCTCCCCCCCGGCTTGTGCTCTCTCTCTTGCTCTCTCTCTCTCAAAAATAAATAAATAAAATCTTTAAAAAATTGAGTCTAAAAAAAAAATGAAGGAGAAATTAAGAACCACAGAGTATATGGTTCCAATGATCTGGAATATCCAGAGTAGGTACATGGAGACAGAAAGGAGACTGGTGGCTTCCATGGGCTGGAGAATGGGGAAAGACAATACACCTGTCAATGCGTGTGGAGTTTCCTGTTAGAGTGATGCAAATATTCTGGACCTAAGTAGAAATGGTGGCTGGACAGCAGTGTGAATGTCCTAAATGCCAATGAACTTTAAAATAATTGATTTCATGTCATGTAAATTTCACCTCTAGAAACTAAAAATTGAAAATTGCAGAAAATTCTGGTTTCTGACAAACTGGCAGACGGGCTAAGTCTCCATTAGCAGCAGAAGCAGCACAGATGGCCCTCTGCTCGCTTTTCTTCCTTAGTTACCTGACTGGCTCCATGGGCACCAGAGAGGGAGTCCCCAGTTTCGGGGCAATATGCTAATCAGTCTTCTTCAGAAATACCAAAAAGCAACATAATATAGACTGCACCTCATGGAGCTAAGAGCTATCTAGCATAATTTCTAAGTTGGTATTCTAAGTAAAGTCCTACCCTCCAGCAAGAACACGCAACACAGAGAGGGCAATTTTTATTGGCAGTCAGCAACGTGATACAATTTCACGTATAAAGGCTACCTTACGTTTCACTGTTTCTTTGGTTTTGTGTGTGGATATTCCACAGGGCTAGAAAAGAGTTAAAAAGTGCTTTAACCAATTTTATTCTATAAATTTATGTAAGTGCAGCCTCTGTGCCAATTATTGGTATCAGTTATGATTCAGTGAATGAGAACATTAGTATTTCACACAGAACACCCTGCATCTGTCTAGACATCCTATATGCAGCCTACATAGTAGCCCTCCATCAGTGTCTGCGGTTCTGTGAAAGAGAACTTGTGTCATCGCTCCACGTGGACACGCCATTGCCTGATGCGGCCCACAAAGCCAGAAACATTTGCAGATTATGCGACTCATCAGTCAACTCCACAATTAGAGCCCCTGATGGCATATTTCTTCCAACTACACCGTGCCAAAAGAGTAGACAGCTGATGATTTAGACACTTCCTGAGGATTTTCCTCTAAAGATCATCGTAAAAAATGTTAAAGCATGTCATACTCATCAAAATATTTTAATTCTCGTGAAATTATGATGTCACTTTCTCTAAATAGCTCTACAGTACTAAAAAGTTCAGTGATTCCATTGAGCTCAAAGTCTAACAAAGGAAAATGAGTATAGTCACGCGCTGTCCATCTTGTCAGGGAACACGTCTGGGTCTGCTGGGTCTGTATCTACACTTTATGAAAAAATATATCAATTATTTTGCTCCCTGAAATTTTAATTTCCAATCCTGTGAACCCTAAGTTCCCCCGGGGTCTGGTCTTCCAGAGCCCTTTAAATGCATGTATTTGAAGGAAGAACAAAGTAAATGCAAAACTTTTCCCACACTAGCCATCTGTACTAAATCCTTCAACTTTTCCTGAGTATTCCTAAATTGTTGGGAGAAGTTAAAGGAAAGCATAGAGATTTACGTATTCTGTGTAGATAACTAAAATGGGGATCTTTTTACTTTTTTGACTTACGTCAATGAGTAGAAATGAAGTTTCTCATTTTGTTTTTTGGTTTTGTTTTGTTTTGTTTTTAAGATTTTATTTACTTATTTGCCAGAGAGAGAATACAAGCAGGGGGAGCAGCAGGCAGGGAGAGAAGCAGGATCTCCCCTGAGAAAGAAGCCCGATGCAGGACTCGATCCCAGAAGGAAGATGATTACCCGACTAAGCCACTCAGGCACTCCAAGTTTCTGATTTTGATCATGCCCTGGCTCACATCACACAACAAAGCAAAGGTAGCGAGTTTACAACAAAATTCTGCTGGACACGAAGCATATCAATCTCCTCTTTCAACTGGAAAAAAAAATGTTTAAATCATCTAGTTCTTTTCTTGCACTACTTAATCAAAGAATCAAAAACTCAGTATTTCAAACTTAGATTTTTTACAATCAAATAGCAAGGCTACACCTGTTACAGCACTCTAGCCATCTGGCACAATACTTTTATTTCGACTGTTGCTTTGAACTTTGTTTAGTTTGTGGGTTTCTGGGTGGGAGGGGCAGCTAAAATTCTTAGGCAGGAAAAAACAATCTCAAGCAGAGCCTACGCCAAACCCCCATTTACCACATGTAACCTACTTAATTCCTCAAAGTGTTCATTTAATCACCTGCAAAATGGGAGAAAAAATACCCAGATTGCAAAGTTGTTGTGAAGACTAAAGGTAACAAGAGTAAAACTTCAGTGTTATGATAAGGATTCACTGATTACTTCCTGTTAGTAATTAGTTATAGTATTCAGTTCACACTTGCTAGTGGGAAGCACCTTGGTCTAACATACTTTAGGTCCAGTTATGACTCTACAGCTTCCCTATGATAGACAGCGACTCCCAATTACCCTCTATGTGAAAGGAGAGGAGAAGTGTGTCCTAGATCAGGTGTTGAAGCGTTTTACAGAACTCTAAGGACCCAGAGAGATACTCTGAAGGCCATGGAGGGGAGAGAGGGAGGCCTGCTAAAATTCTACTATCTGACTGTGCATTATGACTTCAAGTGTTGAAAATATTAATACATGGGTATCGCTTCCTGATGGGAAGAAAAGGCAATGATCATTTTCTACATGCTATCTAACATACCACCCACTGTTAAAATAGTATTTCTAGTTTATGTAGAAATGTTATTTTCAATGACAGCAAATTCAATTAAAGTCAAAATTAATGAACTTAATAACAATTCAACAACAAGTGTTTCCCATGCTTCCCTGACAACTCGCTTCAACTGAGAACCCTGCAAATCCCGATGCAAGCAGTACACTTAATGCTGAATATTTAAAAGTATTCCCAGTAAAGACAAGGAATTAAAAAAAAAAGAAACAATAATAAAGAGTAATAAGGATTAGAAAGAGATGTTATCATTACTTACTAATGGAATGATTATCTACATATATCATTCAAAGATTATACAAACCTAGTAAGAAGCCACAAGAAGTTTAAGTAGATAAAGTCACTGACCTAAACATACCATAATCAAAACTGGGAAAAACCAAAGAGGGAATCTTGAAAGCAGCGAAAGTGAAGCAACTCATCAGGTACAAGGAATCCTCAACAAGACTAAACTTAGACTAATATCTCACCAAAACCATGGAGACCATAAGGCAATGGGATGACATATTCAAAGTGCTGAAATTAAGTAGAAAATAACAGCTGTTACAGAATAACTCTCTATCCAGCAAAAATTGTCCTTCAAAAATGAAGACACTAAGACATTTCCAGATAAACAGAAACTGAGGGTTCATAGCTGCCCCACAAGAAAGGCCAAAAGGAGTTCTTCAGGCAGAAGTGATGGGAAACTAACTAGTAACCTGAATCCATGCAAAGAAATACAGAACACCACTAAGGGTACTACATGGCTAAATATAAAACACAATATAAATGCATTTCTGTTTGCAACTCCTTTCTTTCTATCTTAAAACACATCTACATGAAGTGATGATTATGGTCTATGTTGATGGGCAGACAATGTATAAATATACACTTTATAACAATAACAGCAGAAAGAGGGAGAATGGAGCAAAGTTTTTGTATACAAATGAAATTAAGTTGGTATGAATAATAACTATATTGTTACAACTTAAAATGTTAATTGTAATCTCCAGGGCAACCACTAAGTGCTCAAAATACACAGCAAAGGGAACAACAAAGGAATGAAAATAGTATACTATAAAATATTTAACACAAAACATGATAGTAATTGAGGAAATAAAACATAGAAAAGACATAAAATGTATAGAAAACAAACAGCAAAATGGCAGAGGTTCTTCCTTATTGGTAATTACACACTATGTAAATGGATTAAATGCAACCCCAGAAAACGGACTGGCAGAATGGATTTGAAAACATGATCAAACTATATGTTGCCTACAAGAGACTCACTTTGGATTAAAAGACAGAAATTGAAAGTAAAAGGGCAGAAGTAGATATTCCACACAAAGAGAAACCAAAGAGAGCTACAGTATCAGCTCAAATAGACTTTAAGACAAAAACTGCTAATAGAGACAAAGAAGAACATTACATAATAATACAAATGTCAGTCCATCGTGAAAATATAACAGCTATAAATATAGATATACCCAACAATAGAGCCCTAAAAATATATGAAGCAAAAACTGACAGAATCAAAGAAAGAAACAATTCAACAATAATAGTTTGAGACTTCAATATCTCAGTTTCAAAAACAGAACAACTAAACAGAATATTAGCAAGGAAAGAGAATATTTGAACAGTACCATAAACCGACTAGACTTAACAAACAACTACAGAATATCCAACCCCAAAACAGCAAAATACACATTCTTCTCAAGTGCATATAGAACATTCTCCAGGATAGAACATATGTTAAGTTACAAAACAAGTCTCTATAAATTTTAAAACATTCAAATCATGCAAAGCATGTTCTCTGACCGTAATAAGTTAAGGAAAATAGAAGGAAATTTGGAAAAAATCCAAAATATGTGCAAATTAACCAACACACACCTACAAAACCAATGAGTCAAAGAAATTGCAGGGAAAATTAGAAAGTACTTTGAGATAAATAAAAAATAAATACAACACACCAAAATTTAATCATTCATAAGAGTTTATTCCCTCTAAATGAAAGTAATGTTCGGAAAGAAATTTTTACCTGAAAACTCCTAGGCTAAAAAAGAAAAATATCTCAAATCAATAACCTTCCTCTTCTAATCTTCTACCATAAAAAACTAGGGAGAAAAGAGTAAACTAAACCTAAGGCAAACAAAAGAAAAAGAGAATAATGGAAAAAATGAAGTAGAGAAGAAAAAATCAAGAAAATCAACAAAATCAAAAGTTGGTTATTTGAAAAGATGAACAAAATTGACAAACTTTAGCAAGACAGACCAAAGGAAAAATAGCAGAGAAAATCAGATAGATATGTCTGGGCTCACCTGCCCCTCTTTCTCTATACTTTAAATGTGGCCATGATTCCTAGAGTTGGTGCATCCATTTTGCCATCATAAGGAAAAGACCAAGAGAACTGCAAAGATATCTGTCCTGATGTTATTGTACCAATGAGCCAATATCAGAGCTTCTAGTTCTAGCTTTAATTACTACATGAAAAAATATAAGGATAAACTTTCTTTTGGCTAAGTCCCCATAAGTCATGATTTTTGTTACATTTATCTGAATACATCCCTAATTGTTGTACACACAATTGTAAACATTGCTGTACATGCAATACAAATATATCCTCATTTAGGTTACTGCTATGATGTTTCCATCTACTAGTACATATCCAATAAATATTTACTCAATGGATTTTCAAAAAAAATTATCTATATAAAGTGTGACAATTGAAAAACCATTATATCTGGGGCGCCTGGGTGGCACAGTGGTTAAGCTTCTGCCTTCAGCTCAGAGCGTGATCCCGGCATTATGGGACCGAGCCCCACATCAGGCTCCTCCGCTATGAGCCTGCTTCTTCCTCTCCCACTCCCCCCTTGTGTTCCCTCTCTCTCTGGCTGTCTCTATCTCTGTCAAATAAATAAAATCTTTAAAAAAAAAAAAAAAGAAAGAAAAACTATTATATCTATCTATTATAAAATAACTAAATTTGCATTTCTCCTGTCATACAGATAACACAAATAAAAATTTGTTTTTATGTTACGATTTTATCAAAAAAAGAGAAAATACCAAATTTACAAAAAATCGATAGGATTCTAAGGAAATACTATGAAAAACTGATGCCAAAAAAATCACACAACCCAGATGAAATACACTAATTACCAGAAACACACAAGCTATCAAAACTGACTCAAGAAGAAACAGAAAACATGAATAGACAAGTAATAAATAAACAGAATGGGTCAGTGCTATGGACTGAATGTTTGTGTCTCCTCCAAGTTCATATACTGAAGCCCCAATCCCAGTGTGATGGTATGAAGAAGTAGGTACTTAGTGTGTGAGAGTGGACCCACATGAATGAGATTAGTGCCTTTATAAGAAGGGACATGAAAGAAATTATCTCTCTCCCTCAGCCATGTGAGGATAACAGTAAGAAGGCAGTCATCTGCAAGACAGCACTGGTTTACCAGAAACTAAATCGGCTAGCACTTTGATTTTGGACTTTCCAGCCTCCAGAACTGTGAAAAATAAATGTTGTTTAAGCCACCCAGTCTATTGGTATTTGTTACAGCAGCCCAAACTGGCTAAGACAGTCAGGAATTAAAAAAACGTCCAACAAGAAAACCCCAGGACCAGACAGATGGCTTCACTAGTAAATTCTACAAAACCTTTAAAGAAGTACTAACAATAATCTTTCTCAAACTCCTCCAAAAATAAAAGAGGACTGAACACTTCCTAATTCATTCGAAGGGACCAGTATAACCGTGATACCTAAGCCAAAGACATCAGAAGAAAACTTCAGACTAATATCCCTTGTGAATATACACAGAAAAATCCTCAAAAAAATATTAGCAAATTGAATCCAACAGCATATAGAAAGGGTCATTCACCATATCCAAGTGGGATTTGTCCCAGAAATATGAGGTTGGTCTAACATATGAAAAGCTGTCAAAATAACATACCACAATAATAGGATAAAGCATAAAACCTACATTATTAATAGATGCACAAAAAGCATTTCTAAATTCCAACATCTTTTCATGATAAAAACGCTCAGCAAACAAGAAATAGGAATTTCCTCAGTCTGATAAGGGGTATACATGAAAAACTGGCAGCTAACATTACACTCTTTCATTACTGAAGTATAGTTGACATACAATGTTATATCAGTATCAGGTGTACAACAGAGTGAATTCACAATTCTCTACATTATGCAATCAATGCTCACCATGACAGGTGTAGTTACCATCTGTCACCATACAATGGTATTACGTAGTATTGACAATATTTCCTATCTAAACTTTTCATCTCCATGGATTATTGATTTTATAACTGTTAGTTTGTACCTCTTAATCTCCATCACCTATTTTGCCCATCCCCCTACCCTTCTTCCCTCCAGTAATCACCAGTTTGTTCTCTGTATTTAAGAGTCTACTTCTGTTTCTGTTTCTTTGTGTGCTCATTTGTTCTGATTTTTATATTCCATATATAAGTAAAATCATATGGTATTTGTCTTTCTCTTCTGACTTACTTCAGTTACTGTGATACCCTCTAGGTCCATTCATGTTGTCGCAAATAACAAGATTTCATTCTTTTTTTATGACTAATATTCCATTGTATATATACACACCACATCTTTTTTTATCCATTCATCCACAGATGGGCATTTAGGTTGTTTCCATGTCATGGCTATTGTAATAATGTTGCAATAAACATAGGGGTGCATGTATCTTTTTGAATTAGTGCTTTCATTTTCTTTGGATAAATACCAAGCAGTGGAACTACTGAATTGTGTGGTATTTCTATTTTTAATTTTTTGAGGAACCTCCATATTGTTTTCCAGAGTGGATGCACCAGTTTGCATTCCCACCAACAGTGCATGAGCGCTCGAGTCTTTTCTCCACATTCTTGCCACATTTGTTATTTCTTGTCTTTTTGATACAAGTCACTGTGGCTGGTGTGAGGTGATATCTCATTGTGGTTTTGATTTGCATTTCCCTGATGATGAGTGTTGTTGAGCATCTTTTCTTGTGTCTGTTGACCATCTGCATGTCTTTGGAAAAATGTCTATTCAGGTCCTTTTCACTAACATCACATTTAATGAGGAAAGACTGAAATTTTCCCCTTATAAGTAAGAAGAAGACAAGGATGTCTGCTTCTATTCGACATCATACTGGGGATTCTGGCCAGGACAAGGAAGTTGTAAGAAATAAAATTATATAAAATGCATGCAATTTGGGAAAAAGAGACAAAACTATCTCTGTTGTCATATGACATGACCTTATATATAGAAAATCTTAAAGAATGCACACACACACAAAACAATTAAACCTAATAAACAAGTTCAGCAAAGTTACAGGACACAAGAACATACAAAAATCAGTTGAATTTCTATACACTAACAATGAAAATTAAAAGTGAAATCAATAAAACAATTCCATTAACAATAGTAGCAAAAAGAACAAATTTAACCAAAGATGTGCAGGACTTGTAGACTGAAAACTATAAAACATTGTTAAATAAAATTAAAGAAGACTTAAATACACGGAAAGACAGCCAGTGTTCACTAGCAGACTCAAAGCAATCTGTATCTAAATCCCAGCTAGATATTTTGCAAAAATTGACAAACTAATCCTATAATTGAATGGAAATGCTAGGGGCCCCAACTAGCCAAAACAATCTTGAAAAGGAACTACAAAGTTGGAGGACTCACACTTCCTGATTTCAGATCTACTACATGCTCAGTAATCATGAGAATGTAGTAATGCATAAGAATAGCTGAATAGATCAATGGAATAGAACTGAGAGTCCAGAAATAAACCCAAAGATCTACAGCGTATTGGTTTTCAACAAGGATGCTAAGACCATTCAATGGGGAAAGAATAATCTTTTAAAAAAATAGATGTGGTTTATATATACAATGGAATATTACTCAGCTGTCAGAAAGGATGAATATCTACCATTTACATCAACGTAGATGGACCTGGAGGGGATTATGCTAAGAGAAATAAGTCAAGCAGAGAAACACAATTATCATATGGTTTCACTCATATGTGGAATATAAGAAATAGTTTAGAGGATCATAGGGGAAGGGAGGGAAAACTGAATAGGAAGAAATCAGAGGACATAAACCATAAGAGAATCTTGACTGACTCTGGGAAACAAACTGAGGGTTGCAGAAGGGGTGGGGGGTTGGGGGATGGGGCAACTGGGTGATGGGCATTAAGGAGGGCATGTGATGTGATGAGCACTGGGTGTTATATGCAACTGATGAATCACTGAACACTACATCTGAAACTAATGATGTACTATATGTTGGCTAATTAAATTTAAATTTAAAAATGGTCCTAGGACAACTAGATAGCCACATGCAAAGGAATGAAGTTGGACCCTCATCTTACACCATTCATAAAAATTAACTCCAAATGGATAAAAAGCCTAAATGTAAGAGCTACAACTATGAAATTCCTAGAAGAAAACAGGTATAAATCTGCATGACTTTGAGTTAAACAACAGTTTCTTGGATAAGATACCAAAAGCATATAGAAGCAAAGAAAAAATAATTTACTGGACCTCATCGAAATTTAAAACTTTGGGGTATCAAAGGATAATATTTAGAAAGTAAAAAGACAACACACCAAATTAGAGGTATTTATATTTGCAAATTACCTAACAGAGGCATAATATCCAGAATATATAAAAAGCTGCTACAACTCAGCAATAAAAGACAAATAGCCCAATTAGTAAATGAGCAAAGAATCTGACTAGAAATTTCTCCAAAGAAGATATACAAGTGGACACTAAGCACATGGAAGGATGCTCACATCATCAATCATTAGGGAAATGCAAATCAAAACTATGAGATATCAATTCACAAAAACAAAAAAAGGGAAATAACAAATGTTGGAAGAGGCAACAGAGACACCGGAACTGTTCAATCTTTCTGGTGGGAATGAGAAATGGTGCAGCTGCTTTGAAAAAAAAGTCTCAGTTCCTCAAAATGTCAAACACGGAATGACTACTTAACTCAGCAATTCTCCTCCGAGGTATATACCTAAGATAATGGAAAAGATCTACTCACACAAAAACTTGTACACTAATGTTCATAGCAGCATTATTCGTAAGTGGCAAAAAGTGGACACGACTAAATGTCCATCAGCCGATAAATGGTTAAACAAAATGTGGTATAACCATATAATAGAAATCATTTGCCATTAAAAGGAAAGAAGCACTGTTTCATGCTGTAACGTGGATGCACCTCAAAACATTACGCAATGGAATAGAAGCCAGACATAGAAGGTACATGTTATATGATTCCTGTTACGTGAAATGTCCAGAACAGGCAAAACCATAGGAACAGAAAGTCGATTGGTGGTCACCAGTGCCTGGGAGCAAGGGGAAATTGGAGGTAACTGCTAATGGGTAGGGAATTCTTTAGTGGGGAGGGGTCATGGAAATGTTCTGGAATAAAAAGTAGTAAGGACTGGGGTGCCTGGGTGACTCAGTCAGTTTAGCGACTACCTTCAGCTCAGGTCATAATCCCAGGGTCCAGGGACTGGGCCCCACATCGGGCTCTCTGCTCAGTGGGGATCCTGCCTCTCCCTCTCCCTCTGCTGCTTCCCCTGCTTGTGCGCTCTCCCTCTCTCTGTCAAATAAATAAATTAAATTTTTTTTTAAAAAGTAGTAATGACTGCACAATGCTGGAATCTACTGAAAATCACTGAATTGTACACTTTAGAATGGTGAATTTTGTTATGTGACTATCTCAATAATAAAGCATAAAAATAACAGAATCATTTTAATCAGCCATGCTAGTGAAAAACAACTAAATATCTTTTGAGAATCTAGAGAAAAGGAAATTACAAAATCACTGCCATCTGAATAGGCAATCAAAGAATATGTGGCAACATAATATAGAAGAAAAAGTATTACAGAGGTGTGCCATGCAATTCTCCATTTTTTTCAAATGTTATTTTTCTGGATCGTGTGATATATTTGGTACATTTCAAAGCATTTGTTAAATTTATAACTTGTTGTGATTTGTTTTCTCATACTAAGTAAATACCTACTTTAATGGCTAAATTTGTATTTATAAGGTTGTTTTCTTTCTGTTAAAAGAACTATAAAAGTCGGGTCCCACACAATCTACAGAGGAAGTAGAAAAACATAAGTCTCCCTGGCCTCTCCTCATAGGAGTACGAATTGATCTAAATGACTGCAAGAGCAATCTGGTGCTTTTAGGGGCGTTAAGATGCCCATTCCACATGACCCAGGCATTCCACTTCCAGGGATGGGCTCTGCCAGTGTGTTTGTACCTCAGCACGGGGACACATGAGAGGACATTCCGGGAGCCTGCTCGTAAAGGCAGAACACCAGAAACAAGCTGAATGGTCATCAGAGCACAGTGCAGATGACAGGGATGTATTCTCATGAAGGAATTCTAAACAGGTGGTAAATGGATCCATAAAACCTGGGTGGATATGGAAAACAACACAAAATGCTACAAGCAAGGTTCCGAACGATACACGCAGTTACTACCACTTGTGTGATTTTTTTTTAAAGATTTTATCTGAAAGAGAGAGAGAGAAAGAGAGCACACACAAGCAGAGGGAGAGGGAGAAGCAGACTCGGCACTGAGCAGGGAGCCCAACACGGGGCTTGATCCCAGGACTCTGGGATCATGACCTGAGCTGAAGGCAGATGCTTAACTGACTGAGTCACCCAGGTGCCCCAGTGCGTGATTTTTTTTTAAAAGCACATGTAGGGGTACTACATACTTGTTCTGCAAACAAAAGCGAAATGAAAAAGTAAGGCTCTCTTTGGTTTTGAAAGGAACAGACAGGCTGGGGGAGGATACAAAAGAGATTATCACTGGATCTGTCATGTTTTCATTCCTTAAAAATAGTGTGAAGAACGGACACAAATATTTCAAAGTTCTGGCATCTAAATGCTGCATTGCACATATATGCTTACACTTAGGCTCGCACTCTGACCTTTTTTTCTCTGAAGCTGAGCTAACAATATTTACCTGAGTGGAAGAAATACTTGAATGTTTAAAAACAAAACATACTTGCCAACAAAGGGGGTAAAAACAGGTACGAGCAAATCAGGAAATCCTAATAATAATAGGCTAACTGCTTTACCTACTGAACTGGGCGCTTTGGCATCACCCCACCCCCACCCCCAGCCCCCAGACCGGTACCCCAGGCTGACAAAGCTCGGGGACAGCAACGCTGTCACATTTTGCCCTTAAGAAGCTGGAAAACATGCATCTCCCTTGGCTGGAGCAGTGCTCACCTGGCAATTTGTCCGGAAATTGTGCAGACTGCTACAAAGATGCACAGTGCCACGTCACCTTGTAGATGACCAGGGAACAACCGGAATGCCCCACAACGGACGGCTAAATGCGGACTTGTGAAATAAACCGTGACTCGAGAGTACATGTGCACGCAGACACTCAGAAGGATGTGAAGAACTTAAGCAACGCTTTCATGGGGCACATGCGACTCTTGATCTCGTGGTGGTGAGTTCAAACCCCACACTGGGCACAGAGATTATATTTTAAAAAATGAAAAAAGAAAAAAAAATTTTTCACGTTTGTCCGGTGGGCTTCCTGAAGAAGTGGGGAGATGGGTTCATTTTGTCACGGGGGCTCTACAGTAGCCTCCCCAGGGTGTCAGAGGCTTTTCAAACTTCTCCCAAGTACCTGGTCATGGTCCCCCAACCTGGAACGTCTCACGGCTCTCTTGAAGGGTCTGTGAACTGGCCTGGGCTGGCAAATCACCAAGCACACGCACTCTGCTAATGCCTAGTAGTTTCATTCAATTCCCCCATAACCCTGCAAGGTGGAGCCCTCTAACTGCGGTGTCACAGGACGGGAGGGGAATAGAGGGCATCCACCCACAGGCACACCAGAGCAAGCAGGGGGTCACGGTTCCCACTCCGTCACCCCACACCTCTGATCCTAGTCCTCCCCACCACCTCCAACCTGGGGGGATGCTGATGGAGTTTAGTATCCAGGTGATGACAAACCCCTTACTCCAGCATTGTCTATGATGTCAACAACGACGCCGGTCACACCGCAAGAGAACAGGCATGCCCCCAACAAATGCTGACACACCGGCTACTGTGAAGCGCCATCCAGGCTCTGGAAGGGTTGAGATGGGAAAATCTGCACATCCTGGAATCAACATACCTTGCGCATAATAAAATATG
>NC_048226.1:19984324-20001099 GCF_002007445.2 Ailuropoda melanoleuca | reverse complement strand
GCTCTGGAAGGGTTGAGATGGGAAAATCTGCACATCCTGGAATCAACATACCTTGCGCATAATAAAATATGAACACTGATTATTTGAGAGTTAGGAAATTAGGGCAGGTGATTTTGGCCCATGTGTATTTTCTAAATTTTCTAGCATCAACCATATTACTGCTAAGATTAGCAAAAATGACAAGTAAACATTATTTCAAAAGGGAGAGAAAAAGGAGACAGTTGGATTTACTGTCAAACTAAGGAAGTTTAAGCTTCGGGGCCTCCTACACACCAGGCTGGGAGAGGCCCTAGCTTGTTTGTATTGGTGCTTTTGTATTATTTGGGATAAAGAGCTCCCAAACTGTACGTGCTTCAGGCCCCATAAAACTATTATCTGCCTTACAACCAGCACACAGGAGCGTCCAACAAGTCTGTGCTTCCTGCTTTAAAAGAGAGAGATGGAAACATTTGCAACTTCGGTGAGGACAAAAGCAAGCCTGGATCATCACACCCAGGCAATAAAATCAGCATTCTCCGCCTCCCTTTCATAAGTACCAACCCTGCTCCTCCGCCCACAAAATTCAAACCTGGAAGCCCTAAGCCCACCTGCCACCGTAATGGGAGGTGGGGTCTTTGGGAGGAGAAGAGGGCTACATGAGATCATGAGGCGACAGCCCCTGTGATGGGATTCATGTCTTTATAAGAAGACGAAGAGAGAGTTCGCCCTCTCTACCAAGTGAGCACCAAGCAAGCAGGTAGCCGTTCGATAGCCAGGAAGAGAGTCGGACCAGGAAAGGACTCTGCTTGCACCTTGATCGTGGCCTTTCAGCTTCCAGAAGTGTGTGGTGTTTCGTTATGGCCGTCCAAGCTGATCATACACCTGCCGCCCCTTTAATGATCCTATCGGGTCGTGCATTCACCCCACTGACGAACTAAGCAATTTAAGCCACTGCCTGTCTCCCTGCTGCTGAAGTTCTATGCACAAATGGTGAGCTCCGGTGTTTGATAAATGCTATAGGAATATGCACCCAAGGATTCTCTTTTCTCTGGAATCTGTCAGGTTCTTCAGAGAGTCAGCCTCTTTTCATCTGCAATGAGATTTTCTTTTTAAATCCCTCTTTAAACATTTCCTTTTGCGTGATGTCTTAGCCTTAAGTACTGAACCTTCAAGAAAAGTTGTTTTCCATTCACTGCCTTGTTTTAGATAGGCGCTCCTTGCCCTTTGAAAATGGCAAAAGAAAGGATCTCAGGGCCACCTGCTTTGAACTACCCAGCCGTAGAGAGGCCAACTGACAAACCCAGTTAGAATCCTGGTCCCAGNTGACCTGAGCTGAAGGCAGATGCTTAACTGACTGAGTCACCCAGGTGCCCCAGTGCGTGATTTTTTTTTAAAAGCACATGTAGGGGTACTACATACTTGTTCTGCAAACAAAAGCGAAATGAAAAAGTAAGGCTCTCTTTGGTTTTGAAAGGAACAGACAGGCTGGGGGAGGATACAAAAGAGATTATCACTGGATCTGTCATGTTTTCATTCCTTAAAAATAGTGTGAAGAACGGACACAAATATTTCAAAGTTCTGGCATCTAAATGCTGCATTGCACATATATGCTTACACTTAGGCTCGCACTCTGACCTTTTTTTCTCTGAAGCTGAGCTAACAATATTTACCTGAGTGGAAGAAATACTTGAATGTTTAAAAACAAAACATACTTGCCAACAAAGGGGGTAAAAACAGGTACGAGCAAATCAGGAAATCCTAATAATAATAGGCTAACAGCTTTACCTACTGAACTGGGAGCTTTGGCATCACCCCACCCCCACCCCCAGCCCCCAGACCGGTACCCCAGGCTGACAAAGCTCGGGGACAGCAACGCTGTCACATTTTGCCCTTAAGAAGCTGGAAAACATGCATCTCCCTTGGCTGGAGCAGTGCTCACCTGGCAATTTGTCCAGAAATTGTGCAGACTGCTACAAAGATGCACAGTGCCACGTCACCTTGTAGATGACCAGGGAACAACCGGAATGCCCCACAACGGACGGCTAAATGCGGACTTGTGAAATAAACCGTGACTCGAGAGTACATGTGCACGCAGACACTCAGAAGGATGTGAAGAACTTAAGCAACGCTTTCATGGGGCACATGCGACTCTTGATCTCGTGGTGGTGAGTTCAAACCCCACACTGGGCACAGAGATTATATTTTAAAAAATGAAAAAAGAAAAAAAAATTTTTCACGTTTGTCCGGTGGGCTTCCTGAAGAAGTGGGGAGATGGGTTCATTTTGTCACGGGGGCTCTACAGTAGCCTCCCCAGGGTGTCAGAGGCTTTTCAAACTTCTCCCAAGTACCTGGTCATGGTCCCCCAACCTGGAACGTCTCACGGCTCTCTTGAAGGGTCTGTGAACTGGCCTGGGCTGGCAAATCACCAAGCACACGCACTCTGCTAATGCCTAGTAGTTTCATTCAATTCCCCCATAACCCTGCAAGGTGGAGCCCTCTAACTGCGGTGTCACAGGACGGGAGGGGAATAGAGGGCATCCACCCACAGGCACACCAGAGCAAGCAGGGGGTCACGGTTCCCACTCCGTCACCCCACACCTCTGATCCTAGTCCTCCCCACCACCTCCAACCTGGGGGGATGCTGACGGAGTTTAGTATCCAGGTGATGACAAACCCCTTACTCCAGCATTGTCTATGATGTCAACAACGACGCCGGTCACACCGCAAGAGAACAGGCATGCCCCCAACAAATGCTGACACACCGGCTACTGTGAAGCGCCATCCAGGCTCTGGAAGGGTTGAGATGGGAAAATCTGCACATCCTGGAATCAACATACCTTGCGCATAATAAAATATGAACACTGATTATTTGAGAGTTAGGAAATTAGGGCAGGTGATTTTGGCCCATGTGTATTTTCTAAATTTTCTAGCATCAACCATATTACTGCTAAGATTAGCAAAAATGACAAGTAAACATTATTTCAAAAGGGAGAGAAAAAGGAGACAGTTGGATTTACTGTCAAACTAAGGAAGTTTAAGCTTCGGGGCCTCCTACACACCAGGCTGGGAGAGGCCCTAGCTTGTTTGTATTGGTGCTTTTGTATTATTTGGGATAAAGAGCTCCCAAACTGTACGTGCTTCAGGCCCCATAAAACTATTATCTGCCTTACAACCAGCACACAGGAGCGTCCAACAAGTCTGTGCTTCCTGCTTTAAAAGAGAGAGATGGAAACATTTGCAACTTCGGTGAGGACAAAAGCAAGCCTGGATCATCACACCCAGGCAATAAAATCAGCATTCTCCGCCTCCCTTTCATAAGTACCAACCCTGCTCCTCCGCCCACAAAATTCAAACCTGGAAGCCCTAAGCCCACCTGCCACCGTAATGGGAGGTGGGGTCTTTGGGAGGAGAAGAGGGCTAGATGAGATCATGAGGCGACAGCCCCTGTGATGGGATTCATGTCTTTATAAGAAGACGAAGAGAGAGTTCGCCCTCTCTACCAAGTGAGCACCAAGCAAACAGGTAGCCGTTCGATAGCCAGGAAGAGAGTCGGACCAGGAAAGGACTCTGCTTGCACCTTGATCGTGGCCTTTCAGCTTCCAGAAGTGTGTGGTGTTTCGTTATGGCCGTCCAAGCTGATCATACACCTGCCGCCCCTTTAATGATCCTATCGGGTCGTGCATTCACCCCACTGACGAACTAAGCAATTTAAGCCACTGCCTGTCTCCCTGCTGCTGAAGTTCTATGCACAAATGGTGAGCTCCGGTGTTTGATAAATGCTATAGGAATATGCACCCAAGGATTCTCTTTTCTCTGGAATCTGTCAGGTTCTTCAGAGAGTCAGCCTCTTTTCATCTGCAATGAGATTTTCTTTTTAAATCCCTCTTTAAACATTTCCTTTTGCGTGATGTCTTAGCCTTAAGTACTGAACCTTCAAGAAAAGTTGTTTTCCATTCACTGCCTTGTTTTAGATAGGCGCTCCTTGCCCTTTGAAAATGGCAAAAGAAAGGATCTCAGGGCCACCTGCTTTGAACTACCCAGCCGTAGAGAGGCCAACTGACAAACCCAGTTAGAATCCTGGTCCCAGGGACCTTGAAGCCCTATGCCGCAGAACTCTCTGCCAGATAAACCATTAGGCTGAACATCAAAATGTAAAGCCACTAAAAGTTAAAGTGCTCTCTTTGAAAAGGAATAACAAAACTCTAAGATTCTTCCAAACCTAGTTTGAAAACCATTGGTCTGCATTACCATCAAGTAAGAAGCAAAGAAAATACAGGATTTTTCCTCTGCAAAAGCTGGTCTCCTCTACCGTGTCCACAAGACAAGAGGGAAATAGAGCTGGGGTGATGCATACACCCCGCCATCCTACAGGGAAACTGCATGGCACACAGCTAGAGCCATGCGGGATGAACAGGCAATTCTCATTTTAGCAACACCTTTACAATAGTCATTCAGAAATGGTGACTATTTGCTCCAGTTTAAAAACACACAGCATACCTTCTAGACCCTGCCTGTCTGTCCCTATTCTGCAATTCTCCATTCCTATCCGAGCACAAATCCTCAGCTTCACGGGCTCACGGTCATCACCAGAAACACCCCTGAGTCCATGTCCTAGTCTCTGAGGTCTGGCTGGGCCGAGATTTGGAGCACATTCATGTGATCAACACATATTTATGAAGTGCCTGATCAGGGCCTGGATTTTGTCTCCGACGATCAGTGAATAAAACAACCAAGAAGCTCACCTTTGTGGGGTTTACGTCCTAGAGGGGAGACGTCCTAAGTAAATTAAGCACATGAGACAGTGATCCGTGCTCCAGGGGAGAAAAGAGGGGGGAGCAGGGAGTGACAGAGAAGGCCCAGATTTTTATTTCTGCTTTTTTATAAAGAACACATTAGATCAAATTCACCATCTTAACCATTTTTAAGGGTACAGTTCAGTAGTATCAGCTCTGTGCATCGTTGTACAACAGAAACCCTACCCACTAAACACTGCCCGTTGCCCCTCCCCCAGCCCTCGGGATCTCATGTCCCTGTAATCGTAGAGTATTTGCCCTTTTGTGACTGCTTATTTTACTCAGTCTAATACCCCCAAGGTTCATCCACGTTGTAGCCTATGACAGGACTGCCTTCCTTTTTAAGGCTCATAATATTCCACGGTAGGGATATAACACATTTCTCAATCTTTGTCTCTCAGGGGACACTTAGGCTGCTTCCACATCCTGGTTACAGTGAATCATGCAATTAACATGGGAGCACAGGCAACTCTTCAAGGTCCTCTTGTCAGGGGAGGCCTAGTTTCCAACAGAGCGGTCAAGGTGGTTCTCACTGAGACGCTGGCGTCTGAGGAAAACTGAAGGTGGTGGGAGAGAGGGAGCCATGAGAACATGGAGGGGGTGGGACAGGCCACAGCCAAGGTGCTGAGCTGGGAGCCTCCAGGTGTAGAGGGAAGACCAGCAGGAGGCCTGAGAGGCTGCGGGGCAAGGGGAAGCAAGCCCAAGAGTGTGGAGACCTGAGGTCAGAGGGGGCAGATCAGGCTGAGGGATGAGCAGGGGCCATGACACGCCGATCTCCACGTTGAAGGAGCTGAGTGGTGAGCGCAAGGACGGGTTGCAGTCACCAGAAGAGGACAGTGGCTTGGACTTGTGGCAGTGGAAGACAGAGGCAAGCGCTCACATTCTGACGGGCTTCATACTCCCATTAAAGGGGTTGATAGGGGGTGTGGACACAGAGTGAGGGATGACCCCAAGTGTACCCCCTGAGCAGAGCGCCGCTGCCATCAGCAGGAGTAGGAAGGCTTCAGCAGGCTGGGGTGGATGCGCGCGGGGTCGGAGGTGCCCGCTGACATGCCCCTCACAGACCCGCCTTCCCTCCTGACTTCTCTCCTCCGCACGGTCTCCAGCTTCCGGGCAGGTGAAAACTCCCAATTTTAATCTAATTCCTGTCACTCTTTTATCAGTAGCGACACAAGGCATCCCTGCCTGTTCAGAACACCCCTACAGGCTTCTGTGAGCTCAAAATCACCTATTTTCTGAAGATAGACTTCTTCAACACAGGGCTGTGAGGGCCAAAGTGCACACATGCACTACAAGAGTAAGGCACGGAGAATGAAAAATAACTTACGGACACAAGCACCTGGCACGTTTTCACAGGCACTTTCGGTTCCCCCAAAGATAGTCCCTCATTTCCATCAACCAGGCCGAACGGACAACACAATGTCACCCATGAACTCAACAAGGGCCCTGCTGCCCTTATTTTCTACAAAAGAACAACCCCTCATAGAAGCGCAGGGTCTTGGAGCACCTGGGTAGCCTCAGTTGGTTGAGTGTCCCACTCTTGGTTTCAGCTCAGGTCATGATCTGGGGATCGTGAGCTCGAGCCCTGTGTCAGGCTCCATGCTCAGCAGGGAGTCTGCTCGAGATTCTCCTTCTCCCTCTGCCCCTCCCCCCACTCGTGCTCTCTCTCACGCTCTTTCTAAAATGAATGAATGAATGAATGAATGAATTGCAGGGTGAGCAGGAAAACCTACCTGAAAGGCTTCCTTCAGAATTTTGAAAAGTTCCAATACCTGATTAAGGAACCCTAAGAATTCACAATTAAGAAAGGACTTCTGCAGTGCCTGGGTCCTTCAGTCAGTTATGTGTCTGCCTTTGGCTCAGGTCATGATCCCAGGGTCCTGGGATCGAGTCCCACTTTGGGCTTCCTGCTCAGAAGGGGAGCCTGCTTCTCCCTCCCCCCCCGTCCCTCCCCCAGCTGCACTCTCCCTCTCACATATATAAATAAATAAAATCTTTAAAAAAAGAAAGAAAGAGAGAGAGGGAGAGAGAGGAAGGAAGGGAGGGAGGGAGGGAGGGAGGGAGGGAAGGAAGGAAGGAAGGAAGGAAGGAAGGAAGGAAGGAAGGAAGGAAGGACGAACTTCCTAAAGTCTCGAATAATCAAGACACAAGCTACACAACCAGCCCACAAATCCTGATGGAGTGGCAGGACCCCCAGCCACAGAGTGCACGGAGCTCAGTCAGGACGGGTCACACCGGAGTGCTGACCAGCAGCCCACAGCTTCTGGCAGGAAACAAGAGATCCTATACACGGACATGAAGACTCGCTGTGGGGAACATTAATCATGAATTTGAATGATGAATGCTTAAAACCGTGCGTAGTATGACCCTCCTCGGCAGCAGTAACTCTGAGACACATAGTAGCCGACTGCAATCAAGTAATTAGCCCACAGCGAAGACGACACAGAGTTTGTGTCCCTGATGCTCAGGTCACAGGAAAGAGGAACGTGATGTGTGTGCTCACGGTCCCAAGGAGGGCAGCAGAGCCGAGAAAGGACACCCACAATCTCACAGAAGACTCACGGCCCGCAGGACAGGTGTGCACAGGTGAGCGTGAAAGCACAGGGAGACATCACAGAGTGACACGGGCTTGTCACTCCACCAAAAGCAAACCCGTCCTGGGTCTGCCAACCGGTGACTCACAAAATCTATTACAACTGAAAAACTAGGAAGTAGAGAGGCCTGGGCCGGCTTCTCAGGCAGCATAGGAAAAAGTCTTGAAAATGAAACCCTTGCATGCTAGCAGTTACACTGATGCCACTGCTGATGGGCGCTCATGCCTCTCCGGCCGCTCCTACAGCCCCTCGTTTGGTTAGCGAGGGCATCCACGGAAGGAAGCGACTGGAATGAGTTAGCTGCCTGATTGGGAAGCTGGTCATGTGCCTGGGCGAAACCTGAAATCAATAAACCCGCCGAGGGCTTCAAATTCCAGAAGACCTCTTTCCTGAGCGCTCTCATTTCAAAAGTTTTATCTATTTTTTTTATTTGACTCCAATATTAAAGTTTACCTTGAAGGCAACCTGCTTGAAGGAGTTCATGAAAAGGCAGTCTGATTGTCCTCTTCTCCCCTCCCCTCTCCTTGCGAAGGGAGGGGACGGAGCGGGTGGCCTGTAGCTGCCCCATCCGCCCCCGCCACAGAACAGAGGTTTGATGGGGCAGGGAGGTGAGTGTGTTGAGGGGCGGGAAGTGGTTAAAAACCCAGGGCGCCAAGCTGGAGAAATTTAATCATTCCTCATTAATAAGCATAAATCATAATAGTAAATATGTTTCCCAATCCACGTCAGATTAAATCTCATAAGGTTCCATTTCAGCACTGAATCTCCTCTCACACATGCCTTCCCTTCTTCTCTATCAATTTCCTGAGCACCTGCTAGGTGTCAAGCACTATTCCAGCCACTGGAGACAGCACTGAACCAAGCAGACAAAATCCCTGCCTTTGTAGAGGAGGGGCCGGCAACAAAGAACAAAAATAATAAACGATAAACAATAACTACAGCAAACAAGAGAATGTTCCAGAATGCTAGACAGGGATGAGTGGTGGGAGGGAAACAGAGCAGGCTGTGGGGATAAGAAGTGGGAAGGGATATTTAAATGGATTGGTCAAGGTAGGCCTCCTCTTCTGTAGAAAGATCTGGACAAGAGGAGGCAGTGAGCAATGCTAATATCTGGGGCAAAAGCATTCCCAGCAGAGGGAACAGTCCCTGTAAGGACCCTGAGGCAGGAACTTGCCTCATGAGCTCCAGTGAACAGAGCAGGGGTCAGCGTAGCTGCAGAAGGCAAGGAGGCAGGAAGGAGATGAGTCAAAGGGGCAGGAGGTGGCTGGGTGGCTGGGTTGGTCATTGAGGGCCCTGAAAGCCCTAGGGACACTATGGGGCACTGGGCTTGGACACAGAGAAGAGTGGGGAGCCCCTAGAAGGTACCAGGCAGGGAGGGATGTGATCCTCTACTGCTTTGATGGGGATCTCATGCTGCCAATACCATGTTGGGGGACCAGGGTGGAAGCAGGAGATCTGCAGAAAGGCTGCCCCAATGACCCCTCAAGGGACTGGGACTGGAACCAGGGGGACAGTGAGGACGGTGTGGAGACATAGCTGCATTATGGATATATTTTGAAAGTAGAGTCAACAGTATTTGCCAATGCATTAGTCAAAGAGAGAAAAAAGGGAAATCAAGGCTACCTCCCAGCTCTTTGACCTGCTGGTCTGGAAGGGCGGAGCTGCCACAGGCTGGGGTGGCGGGGACAACGGGAGGAGCAGGTATGGGGACACCATCAGTTTACTCGGGGGATGTTGAGTTTGAAATGCCAACCAGACAGCCAATCACATTGGTCAAGTAGGCAGCCAGATGGAGAAGCTCAGGGGAGGGACTTGACCTGCCGTCAGAATTTGGGAGACAGCAATTAAACCTTATATCACATGGCAACCACCATAAAGTTAAAAGACATGAGAAAGAGTCCCGTTTCATAAAGCAGGCCAGATGACAGCCTCTCCTACAGTCCTCTGAAGTATCAGTGAAGAAGACAGAGAAAAAGATGAGAACCAGAGCACCACCCTCAATGTCCGACTCGGGAAGCAGGTGATCATGAGGCAGGTGGCACGGGGCTGATGTGCACCTGGCCAGACCGAGCTCTGGAAAATGGCAGGAAGGGGCTGCACTCTTCTCCTGTTGGTCCTAGATGCTTGTCTGTGAAGCTGACTCACAGCAGCCTCAGAGCTGTGCCACCGCTCCCCCCACCAGCCCTTCCCCCCACCACTACCATTGCCCTATTCCCAAGACAGCAAAGACACTCGCCAAAGACCAGCAGGAAACCCTAGCCCTGTCGTGGATGGACTACCTTTTCAGAGGTGCAGCTTGCTGCCGAACTGGGCAGGTGGAAACAGGACCCCGATGTCAGTACCTGGGCTGACCATCGTTTTCTTCGTTCTCCATCCTCCCAGAAGGGGCAGGACCTCTGCAAGACAGCCTGCCAGAAGCTGGGGATTCACACCCAAAACCAAGCCACCCCTCTGCTACCCACTGCTGAGATGGCACCACCAGGGCCCACAGAAGGCCACTCAGGTCCTGCTGACTGATGAGCCCCCGGCCCAGCCTGAGCTCACACCCGGTTCAAAGAGAAAGAGAAAGCACTCTAGAGAGAAAGATGGTAATGGTGGGGTCATTTGTACCCAACACCCTGCCACAAACTCCACCCAAAACAAGAGCATGAGATACAGANAGCTGTGCCACCGCTCCCCCCACCAGCCCTTCCCCCCACCACTACCATTGCCCTATTCCCAAGACAGCAAAGACACTCGCCAAAGACCAGCAGGAAACCCTAGCCCTGTCGTGGATGGACTACCTTTTCAGAGGTGCAGCTTCCCGCCGAACTGGGCAGGTGGAAACAGGACCCCGATGTCAGTACCTGGGCTGACCGTCGTTTTCTTCGTTCTCCATCCTCCCAGAAGGGGCAGGACCTCTGCAAGACAGCCTGCCAGAAGCTGGGGATTCACACCCAAAACCAAGCCACCCCTCTGCTACCCACTGCTGAGATGGGCACCACCAGGGCCCACAGAAGGCCACTCAGGTCCTGCTGACTGATGAGCCCCCGGCCCAGCCTGAGCTCACACCCGGTTCAAAGAGAAAGAGAAAGCACTCTAGAGAGAAAGATGGTAATGGTGGGGTCATTTGTACCCAACACCCTGCCACAAACTCCACCCAAAACAAGAGCATGAGATACAGAGAAGCTTAAGGTCAGGAAACAAGGCTCCTGAGCAGGCCCAAAGCACGTGAGGCAGCATCCCTGCCAAGCATAGGAGGTGCCGGGGCAGATAAATCCCCTCTTCCTGAACTGCCATCAGGTCCTTGGGAGGACGGAGAGGGAGTGGGGCTAGGGAGTCGGGGAGACCCAGATGTCAGCTCAGTCCAGCGCAGCGGCCGGGTAGGGAGCAGGAGGAGGACAGATGGTGTCAGCCAGCACCTGAAATCTCACCCTGAGCCAAGAGTCTGGCCCTGCTGGGGGTGAAGAGTTGGGGAACAGAGAAGGTCTAAGGCCCAAGATGGTGGAGCTCAGAGACAGGGAGCTTAGGCCACACAATGGTGAGACAGAGCCACACACCACACTCAGTGGAAGCCATGCCGGCCCCAGCACTCTGCCTCTCACCTTCCCAGGATGGGCCCACACCACTCGGCAAGGAACTGGCCCATTCAAAGGAAAACAACCAGCAAGGAATGGAAGCACAGAAGTGTCCACGCATCACAGATATGAGGCAGATGATACATCCCAGGTAGATTAGATTGCTAGAGCTTCCCAAGCCCCACAGACTGGGGGCTTCAACAACAAAGTTTGTCTCACAGTTCTGGAGGCTGACAGTCTGAGATCAAGGTGTCTTTGGGGATGGTTCCTCTTGAGGACCATGAAGGAGAATCTGTTCCATGTCTGTCTCCGTGCCTTACAGATGGCTGTTTTCTCCCTGTGCCTTCACACCATCTTCCCTGTGTCCCTGTGTCCACATTTACCCTTTATATAGATGCCAATCAAAGCAGACTAGGGCCCACTCTAAAGATTTCACTTTACCTCAATTACCTCATCTCCAAGTAAGGCCACAGTCTGATCTACCAGGGGTTAGGACTTCAACATGCAAACCGGGGGTATGTTGGAGCAGGAAAACACAATTCAACCATAACAACAGGAAACAAAAATTACCCTAAGATGGAAGTATTCAGACAACTGTGGACACTGTTGTCCCTTGCCCAGCATCCGTTCCTTCCACCCTACAGTGTAGAAGGCTGTACTGAGGACGGACCCCACTCGGCTGCAGCGGGTGCCCCCCCAGGTGCAAGCCAATCACACAGTCTCTTCTGCCACACCAGAGTGATTGATGTCAGATGGGCAGACTCGAGGGCCTGAGCAAAGGTGGGTACAGAGCAGTCCTTGGCCACAGTGATGCGCCATGGCCTAAGCTGGTCCATGTAGCAGAAACTCCAAACACTTGCTCAGACAGGGCCATGTGTGCGCATGAGGTCCAAAACTGCCATAGCCATTTCACCACTGGGGGGTCAAGCTGCGTCACAGAAGAAGACAGAGAACAAAGAGAAGAGCAGCAAAAAAGAATCTAAACTCTCATTACTAGACCCACCGGAAGCTCACCCTAACTCGAGCGATCCACAAACCAGTGGGACAGCAATGCCGACAAAACCCGACACAAAACCATCAGCACAAAGCTTGTGCTGGAAAACTTCATCATCTTTAAGAATGGAGAACTCATCACTCTCACTAGCAATCAGGGGGTAGCTCTGTCTGCTCATATTGACAAAAATGCTAAAGAGTACCAATACTAAGTGACTGTCAGCATGTGGATAAAAAGGAACTCTCAAATGCTGGAGTGGACATGTAAATTGGGATGGCCTCTAAAAAACCCCCATCCCGTCTGGCCCCCTCTATCCAGTGCCTCCCCTCAAGATGCCTACACCCGAATGCCCTGTGTCAATGCCAAGGAGAGTCCGCAGAGGTGATGAAGGTTAAGGATCTTGAGATGGGATGACCACCCTGGTTAGACGGGCAGTGGGTCGATGTAATCACATGAGCTGCCTGAGCCCTTTGGAACAGAGAGCCTTTCCCAGCTGTACTCAAGAGACAGGAGGCAGAAGAGATCCAAGGAATTCTCCAGCCACTGCTGCTGGCTTTGAAGATGGAGTTGGGGCCTCCAGCTAAGGAATGTCGTGGCCTCCAGAAGCTGGCAATGACCCTCAGTGACAGCCACAGCAGGGAGAAAAGGATCTCTGTACTACAAACACAAGAAACTGAATTCTGCTACAAATCAGAAGCAGCAAGAAAATAGAGTCTCCCCAAGAGCCCTTGTGAAGGCGTGCAGCCTGCCCAGACCTTGGCTATAATCCAGAGAGACCTGCGCTGGACTCCTACAGAACGGTAAGACAATAAATTTGTGTTTTTTTCAGGCACTAAACATGCGGCAATTTGTACAGCAGCAGTGAAAACCAAAGACCGCTGCTTTAAGGAGTAGCATGGCCATAGCTTGCACAGCCGACAAGGCACATGTCCCCTGGCCAGCAAGTGCTCGCACAGGTATAGACACCCTAGAAAGATCAGTGGTGTCCAACAGAACGTTCCATAGCAGTGGGAATGCCTACACCTGTGCTGTCCTACACCGTGCTGTCCAGCCACTTGGGGCTATCAGGCACTCGACAAGGCTGGTACAACTGCAACTGTATTTTTAGTATCTTTAACCCTAATGAACTTCAGTTGGAATAGTCACACATGATCTGTGGCTCCTATATTGGACAGCAGTGTCTAAAGCAAGGTTGTGGGGGGGCACCTGGGTGGCTCAGTCGGTGAAGTGTCTGCCTTTGGCTTAGGTCGTGATCCCAAGGTTCTGGGATCGAGCCCCGAGTCAGGCTCCCTGCTCAGCGGGGAGTCTGCTTCTCCCTCTACCCCTCGCCCCACTCATGCTCACGCTCTCTTTCTCTCTTTCTCTCTCTCAAATAAATAAATAAAATCTTGGGAAAAAAATAGAGCAGAGATTGTCAAACACTGCTGCACTTTAGAATTTTCCTGGAGAGATTTTTAAAATGCTGGTGCCCAGGCTGCCTCTCAGCAGGTATTAAATCAGAATACCTGGGAGTGGGATCCAGACATCAGCATTTTTTTTAAGTCTCCAGGGGATTCCAAATGTGCAGGCAAGCTTGAGGCCCAGGGCGCCAGGGAAATGGCCACACAAAAGCACACACAGGCAGATACACAAACAGTAGCTGAATCCCCCACTTGGAACACTAAACAATGGGAAACTCTGAGGTTTCCATTCATGCAACAAAATGTTCCATATGCAAGTTAAGTAAACGACAAGGTCTACACATATCAACATGGGTAAGTATCGAAAACACAGCATGGAATAAAAGAAGACAGCACCGATGACTGGCAACATGATACCATTTGCGTGAATTTTCAAATACACCAAACAATGCTCTGTGCTGATTACAACAGACACATATGTGTATAGAAGGAAGTATAAAAGTGTGGGCTGGAGGAGCACACACACGGACTGCAAGATGGTAGCGACCTGATGAAAAGGGAGTAAAGACGATGCAGTGGGGGTGGGGGTACCAAGAGAGCTCCAATTGTACACAGCAATTTCTTTCCTTTAAAGAGTTGATGCAGTTATGGCAAAACGTTAGTGTCTGTTATATGTGGATGCTATGACACAAGTGTATGTTGTAGATATTTTTTTCTATACTTTTCTGGCTACGTTAAACTTTTCATCGCAACAAAAGAAACCAACATATGAATCTCTAGGCAGAATGCATAGATCCCACAGAGGGCAGCACAGGGGAGGGTGTCCCCTGGGGGGCTGGCTAGACTATATTGTCTTGAGTGAAAGAAACTTATTCCTAGGTAGGATTTCCTTCTAGTGAAGAGCCAATTCTCTTCAAGAATTTAAGGAAAGGGGCACCTGGCTGGCTTAGTCTACAGCGTGCGATTCTTGATCTCCGGGTCATGAGTTTGAGCCCCACACTGGATGCAGAGATTACTTAAAAAAAAAAAAAAAAAGGTTTTAAGGGGTAAACCCATTATGAGCCCTTCTAAAAACAAACAAACAAATCTACAACTACTGGACAACAAAATCTGGCCGTGCATGAAACAACCACATGAGGAAGAGGGCATGCCCTTTAGTAAAGGAAGCAGCTTCGAAGGAACTATGTGGTACCAGGGACGCTGGTGTGCACCGAACATACCTAAATATGGGACAAAGGTGAAATAGTGCAGGAAGTAGGTAGCAGAGAATGCAAACACTACTAGCCTGGCCCTGGGAACTTAACAGTCTAACTAGAAAAAAAAAGCAGAGAGGGAAAATAGTGAGATTCGTGTGCCAGACACTGCCCTAAGTGCCTTAAATTACAAAAGATAATATTAACTCACTTAATGTTCATGACCNTATTAACTCACTTAATGTTCATGACAATCCTCTGAAAAAGATACTATTATTGCTTCTATCATATCAAAGAGGGAAACTGAATCACAGTGAGGCTCTATGAGTTGCCCAAGGTCAAGTGGCAGAGCTGGGATTTGAACCCAGGCTGTCTGGGTGCCAGGGGTTAACTCCCATGCTGTACTGTTCTGTGAAATGAAGCATGTGTCTGCTAATTTCCTCTGCACTTGTAACAGGCTTTCAAAAGACACTATGTACAACTAAATCAGTTTTTGAAAAAAAATGACTCCAACCATTTAACAATTTTTTTTAACGTTTTCTACTGGACTGTGAAGCATATTCATATTCAGCTTCTTGTTAAATTATAACAAAAAATAAATTTAAATTTTAGTACTTTTCCTTACAGTAAAATGTATATGCAACTCTCTATACACATACTCTCTATTTATATCCATAAACAGAGGCATGCCTGAAACACTGTTCACCAGAGGGCACATTGAAGGGCTGGAGGTGGTATTTGGTATGTGTGGTTTACTCCTTTATTTTTTTATACCTATCGGTATTGCTTGAATGTTTGTAGTGGTATTCATAATTTTTCACAACAAAGTTATCCTAAACCAAACATCCATGTAATGATATTTTAATAAGGCTAAGTAAGAAAGAAAATGCCAATCAATCAAAGTGCCTCGCATAAAAACATATGAAAAAGAGGAGCATATGGGCATTAAGAGGTAGAACATATCTGTAAAAATGATGTGTAGGATCAGAAAGGTCTTTTGAAGACTGCATCCCGGGTGGACTGCAGGCAGACAGAGCCTCCATGAGCCAAGCAGAGAGCCCAGGAGAGAGCAGGCTGTGCTCGGAAGGGACAGGATGNTAGGATCAGAAAGGTCTTTTGAAGACTGCATCCCGGGTGGACTGCAGGCAGACAGAGCCTCCATGAGCCAAGGGCAGAGAGCCCAGGAGAGAGCAGGCTGTGCTCGGAAGGGACAGGATAAAAGGCGATGCACTTGGAGCTAGAAGGAATGCCATGGAGACTAAAAATGTAAGTACAGAAGAGGAGTTCATACTGAAGGAAGTAAAGGTCAGAACTTATACCCTGGAAAACCAAACTAGGATAGAGGGGAAAGCTTCAGAGATTCCATCAGAATGCAAAAACATAAAAGAACACCACTTGACAAAGTCTACTCTAGTGAGAAAAAAGAGGAGAGGTCACAGGATATGAGGATAACATACATAAATAAAAGGTGCTTCAAGATGAACTGGTAACTATTTTCCAAAGAAATACAGGCACCACTGTGGTACAAAAGCAGACACTTATGGTATCGAATAAAATATTTCTCTACCAGGAAGTGCTCCAGATACTGCCTGAAATGCTCTCTGAGCTGTACATAGTAGAAGGACCAATCTGTTTTACCACATCAAAAAAACAAAGCCTGTTTATTTATTTGCAGCACCAAAGTCTTTGGTATTCTAAGATAATATACACTTCCCCTCTCTGTCTGTCTCTCTTTCTCACACTCACCTACTCTCACACCCACTAGATAAGAAGTTCCTTTAAGCTAAATTAAACAGTTAAAGTATAATTTGAAGAATATCAATAAAATATAATTATGTCACATGAACAAAAATTAATATCTTTAAAAGAAACAACGGTGGGGGCGCCTGGGTGGCTCAGTCATTAAGCGTCTGTCTTCGGCTCAGGTCATGGTCCCAGGGTCCTGGGATCGAGCCCATATCGGGCTCCCTGCTCAGCGGGAAGCCTGCTTCTCCCTCTCCCACTCCCCCTGCTTGTGTTCCATCTCCTGCTGTCTCTCTCTCTGTCAAATAAAAAAAAACCTTTAAAAAAATAAAAATAAATAAATAAATAAATAAATAAATAAATAAAAGAAATAATGTTGGAGTGAGGTCAGGAAGATGGTAAAATAGTTTTCTACTGTCATCCACCACAGAACATCAATTCTGACCATCATTCATGGACAAGAATATTTTTGTGGGAGTCCAGGAGTCCAGCAGAGAAGTTTCAACAATTTGAAGCAAAAAA
>NC_048226.1:19978367-19983014 GCF_002007445.2 Ailuropoda melanoleuca | reverse complement strand
GGCTCAGAGCGTGATCCCGGCATTATGGGATCGAGCCCCACATCAGGCTCCTCCGCTATGAGCCTGCTTCTTCCTCTCCCACTCCCCCTGCTTGTGTTCCCTCTCTCGCTGGCTGTCTCTCTCTCTCTGTCGAATAAATAAAAATAAAATCTTTAAAAAAATAAAATAAAACAAAATAAAATAAAATGAACAAATGATTGAATAGACATTTTCCTAAAGAAGACATACAAATGGCATGAAAAGGTACTGAACATCATTCCTCATCAGGAAAATTCAAATTCATACAAATGGCATGAAAAGGTACTGAACATCATTCCTCATCAGGAAAATTCAAACCAAAACACAATGAGGCATCACCTCACATCTTTTAGAATGGTTGTCATCAAAAAGATAAGAGATAATGAGTGTTAGCAAGGATGTGGGGAAAAGAGAACCCTCGTAGATTATTTTTTAAAGATTTTTAAAATTTATTCATTTGAGAGAGAGATACAGAGAGAGCACAAGCAAGGGGAGAGGCAGAGGGAGAGGGAAAAGCAGACTCCCTGCTGAGCCAGACATGGGGCTCAATCCCAGGATCTGGAGATCATGACCCAAGATGAAGGCAGACACCCAACCATCTGAGCCATGCAGACGCCCCACCCTTGTAGGTCATTGGTAAAAATGTAAATTAGTGTACCCATCATGGAAAACAGTATGGAGGTTCCTCAAAAAATTAAAACTACAACTACCATATGATCCAGCAATCCCACTTCTGGGTATTTATCTGAAGAAAACAAAATTAATATCTCAAAGGAATATTTGTACTCCCATGTTCATTGCAGCATTACTCACAATAGCCATGATATGGAAACTACCTATATGTCCATCAACAAATGAATAAAGAAAATATATGTGTATGTATGTGTGCACGCATACATACACCCACACACACATGCACACACAAGAATATTATTTAGCCATAAAAAAGAAGAAAATGCTGTCATTGCAACAACACAGATAAACCCTGTGGAACATTACACTAAGAGAAGCCAAATATAGAAAGAAAACTACTGTATGATCTCACATGACATGGAATCCAAGGCTGTTTTTAAAAAGTTGTTCATAGAAACATAGAGAATGGTCATTGTGTGGGTCTAGAGAGTGGAAATGAGAAGATGTTGGTCAAAGTGTACAAACTCTCTGTTATGAGATAATTAAGTTCTGGAGATCTAATGCACAACATGGTGACTATAGCTAGTAATACTGTATGTGTAGTTTACATTTACTAAGAGAGTAAATCTTGAGCATTCTCATCACAAAAAAAGGTAACCATGTAAGGTAATGGTTTGCTAATTTAATTGTGATAATCATTTCACAGCGTACAGCGGACCCTTGAACAACACGAGAGTTGGGGTACCAACACCCCACACAGTTGAAAACCCAAATGTACTGTTGATTCCCCAAAAACTTTACTAATAGCCTACTGTTGATGGGAAGCCTTACCAATAATATAAACAGTCGATTAACACATATTTTGTAAGTGCTATGTATTATATACTATATTCTTACAATAAAGTAAGCTAAGAAAAAGAAAATATTAAGAAAGTCATAAGAAAGAGAAAATGTATTTGCAGTACTGTACTGTAAAAAAATCCATGTAGAAGTGGACCTGCACAGTTCAAATCCATGTTGTTCAAGGATCAACTGAATATGTATACCAAATTATCACATAATACACTTTAAATATATACAATTTTATTTGTCATTTATACCTCAATAAATGTGAAAAAAATACAAAGCAGCAACAAGTCCAAAATCTATAAACTGAAGAACAATTCTGGCTTACTCTGAAATACTACTAAAGAATCAAAATACTCTTCTCAAAGAAAACATGGCACACAGATATATACTTTACAAGTATCAATTAAAGGAGATGAAAGTAAACAATCTTTTATTTGGGTGATCAGAGAGCAAAATGACCGTCAAACATTCATTTAACTCTGTGACATATGATCTATGAATTCACTTTCCACCTTCATCCTTCCAGAATTATTTAGATTCCTCACTATCAATACTATAATACCCCTACATTCATTGCAGCATTATTTACAATAGACAAGATAAGAAAACAATGTCAGTGTCCATCAAGAGATGGACAGACATACACATATGATGGTATACTACTTGGCCATAAAAAAGACTGAAATCTTGCCTTTCGCAACAACATGGATGGATCTAGAGGATACTATGCTAAGTATAATAAGTCACAGAAAGACAAATACCAGATGATTTCACTTATATATGAAATCTAAAAACAAACTAACTAACAAAACAAAACAAAAAACAGACTCATAAATACAGAGAACAAATTGGTGGCTGCCAGAGAATAAGGGGAGATGAACGGGCAAACCAGGAGAAGAGGACTAAGAGATAGACGTTCCCAGTTATAAAATAAATAAGTCACAGGGATATAAAGTACAGCATAAGGAACACAGTCAATAATACTGTAATAACTTTGTATGGTGACGGATAGTAACTAGACTTATTGTGATGATCATTTTGTAATGTTTTAACATCAAATCACTATGCTGTATACCTGAAACCAGTATAATATTGTATTTCAACTATACTTCAATTAACAAAATACTACAGTAGTCACCAAAAAAAAAAAAAAAAAGGAATTCTACATCTGGCAATCTGACCCTATATCAAGTTGTACCCACCAATCTACAGAACACCTTTCATGTTTCCTATGAAAAAAGCAACTGGAAAACTAAAGGAATAATCCACATACAACCTAAGCCTGAAAAACAGCACTGAAATGAAAACAAAATTGTGAAGTCCTTTGCGAAAACTTACAAGAATTAATTGAGTTTAGCAGTGTTACAGAATACAAAATTGATAACCAAGATGTAACTGAATTTCTAGATACTTGTAACAAGTAATTAGAAACTTAACTTTTAAACAATACCATTTATAACAGCATTAATATGAAACAACATGAAATAAATAAGGGTTAAGTCTGACAAAAGATGTGTAAGACCTGTACGCTGAAAACTAAAAACTGCTGCTGAAAGAAATTAAAGACCTAAATAAATGGAGAAGTATAATGTGTTCACAGGGCATAAAACTCAATATTGTTACAACATCAATTCTCTCCAAATTGATCTACATGAGTGATTTTTCAACTAGGGGTGACTTTGTCCCCCCAGGGGATGTTTGCAATGTCTGGAAGCATTATTAGTTCTTGTAACTTGTGAGCAGGGAATAACTCTGCTGTCTAGTGGGTAAAGGCCAGGAATGATATGAAATATCCTACAATGCAGAGAACAGCCCCCATAACATAGGATTATCCAGCCTGAGATGTCAACAATGCCAGTGTCAAGGTTGAGAAATACTGATCTATAGATTTAATGCAATTCCAATGAAAATCCTGGCAGGTTTCTGTGTAAAACTGAAACTCTAATTCTAAAATTTACATGAAAATTCAAAGGATATAGAAGAACCAAGACAACTTTGAAAAATAAGGTTAAAGTTGGAAGAATAACACAACCTGATTTCAAGGTTTAGCATAAAAGTTATAATATGTTGAGAGAGCATTCTCCATGAATTTCTACATAGTCTGGGCTTTCTGAGCAAGCAGCACTGGAATACACAGTTAAAGGGTGATTTGAATGCTTTGAAAGGTAGGAAGAATGTATTGGTCAGGAGACACATAGAGACTTACCTTGCATATAGCCATTTTCTTATATTCTAGTGTATTAAACCTAGCAAAATTTCCTTTCCTTCACAGGGATTTGTTTACATCACAGAGTAAGGGTCTGCCCTCTTTCCTCCCTCTCTCTCTTTCCCTCTGGAAGAGAAAAAGGGCAGCGGTGCCAACCATCCTATCGAATTCACAGTTTCTCCCCAATGGGGCAATGCTACTGCACCCACAGGTGAACAACTGGCAGTCACCATGTTTCTCCTAAGGCAACTGATACAAGATGCACTGTGAGCAATGAAATGTTTGTTCTCTGATACAGAGATCTCATATCCTGTCAGAAAACACACACACACACACACACACACACACACACACAGAGGTTTTTAGCATATTAACCAAGACAGTGCAGTACTGGCATCAAGATAAACAAATAGACAAATGGAGCGTTGCAGAAATAGCCCCTCACATATAGGCACAAAAAACTTCTGACAATTGTACAAAGGCAATTCCACAGAGAAAGAACAGTCTTTTCAACAAATGCTGCTGGAAAAACTAGATATCCATATGGACAAAATGAAATAAACTTTAATCCATATCTCAAACTACATACAAGAGTTAATTTCAAGTGCATCACAGACCTAAATATAAAACTGAAAACTGTATAATTCACAGAAAAAAAAAGAGAAAAATCTTTGTGACCTTGACCTGGCAAAGGTTTCTTAGATAAAACACCAAAAGCACAATCTATATAAGAAAAAAAATTGACAGACTAGACTTCGTAAGAATTTTACACCTCTTGGGGCACATGGGTAGCTCTGTCAGTTACGCATCTGCCTTCGGCTCAGGTCATGACCCCAGGGTCCTGGGATCAAGTCCCACTTTGGGCTCCCTGCTCAGTGAGGAACCTGCTTCTCCCTCTCCCTCTGACACTCCCCCTGCTTGTGCTCTCTCACTCTCTCTCT
>NC_048226.1:19978077-19978267 GCF_002007445.2 Ailuropoda melanoleuca | reverse complement strand
TAAAATATCCAATTTTCATCAAAAGATTATGAGGCATCCAAGGAAGCAAGAAAATATGGCCCATATACAAAGGGGAAAGAAAGCTATCAAAAGAAACTACAAATCACTCTTGAAAGACGTTGAAGAAGACACAAAAAGATGGAAAAATATTCCATACTCATGGATCAGAAGAATTAACATAGTTAAAATG
>NC_048226.1:19919990-19977115 GCF_002007445.2 Ailuropoda melanoleuca | reverse complement strand
GGCACTGGAGGAGATAATGCTAAGTGAAATAAGTCAAGCAGAGAAAGACAATTATCATATGATTTCTCTCATCTATGGAACATAAGAACTAGGAAGATTGGTAGGGGAAGAAAGGGATAAAGAAAGGGGGAGTAATCAGAAGGGGGAATGAAGCATGAGAGACTATGGACTCAGAAACAAACTGAGGGCCTCAGAGGGGAGGGGGGTGGGGGAATGGGATAGGCTGGTGATGGGTATTAAGGAGGGCATGTATTGCATTGTGCACTGGGTGTTATATGCAAGTAATCAATCGTGGAACTTAAAATCAAAAACCAGGGGGGTGCCTGGGTGGCACAGCGGTTAAGAGTCTGCCTTCGGCTCAGGGCGTGATCCCGGCGTTCTGTGATCGAGCCCCATGTCAGCCTCCTCCACTGTGAGCCTGCTTCTTCTTCTCCCACTCCCCCCTGCTTGTGATCCCTCTCTCGCTGGCTGTCTCTATCTCTGTCGAATAAATAAATAAAAATCTTTAAAAAAAAAAAAAAACCAGGGATGTACTGTATGGTCACTAACATAATATAATAAAAAAAAAATCAGAGCCAGAGACCTAAACAAAATGGAGATAAGTAACATGTCTGATAGTGAATTTAAAGTAATGCTCATAAAGATACTTGCTAGAATTGAGAAAGGAATGTAGGACCTCCATGAGACCCTCCACCAAGAGACAGGAGACCTAAAAAGAGAACCAGCTAGAGATATTGGACTCACTAAATGGAAATAAAAATAGACCACCTGGAAAAAATAGCAAACAAGAAGAAGTAGAGCGGATCAGCCACCAGGAGGACAGAGTAATGGAAAGTAATCAAGCTGAGCAGATGAGAGGGGGGAAAAATATGCAAAATGAGAACAGACCCAGGGAAATCAGAGACTTTGTCAAGCATAACAGTTGCATGATAGGATCCCAGAAGGAGAAGAGCAAGAAAAGGGTGCAGAAGATTTGTCCAAAGAAATAATAGTTGAAAACTTCCTGAATCTGGGGAAGTAAAGAGAAATCCAGATCCAGGAGGCACAGAGAGCCCCCAAAAAAACCAACCCAAAAAGGTCTGCACCAAGACACAAAATAAATAAGATAGCCAAAAGTAGTAATAAAGAGAGAATTTTAAAAGCAGCAAGAGAAAGGAAAGCAGTGACATACAAGGGAAACCCCATACAGCTTTCAGTGGGTTTTTCAGCAGAAACTTTGCAAGCCAGAAGAAAGCAGCATGATAAATTCCAAGTACTAAAAGCAAAAAATCTACAGCCAAGAACACTCTATCCAGCAAGGCTTTTATTTGGAATAGAAGGAGAGATAGAGTTTCTCAGAAAAACAGAAGTTAAAAGCAAAACCAGCCACGTCCTTGTCGCACATGATGCCATCAGCCTGTGGGTCCCAAATTCACAGTCCAGCCGCCCTCCTGCCCAAGTCAGTATGCATGGCCTGCCACCTGCTCAATGCCAAGTCAACATGCTTTCACCTCAGATTGCCAAGGGCTCAAACTGACACTCTTCCCCTCAAATTCCAGCCCCTGTGCTCAAGTTTGTGTACAAAAGTGGGCATAATGATAACAGCAGAATGAAGCAATCCAAAGAGTGACACTAATTCTGTGGAATATATAATGAATAAAAGGAAGGTGCCAGGCTGAGCACATCTCCAACAAGCACACCAAAGAACAATACATACAGCACGATTCTGGTTAGTAAAAGAAACAAACCCAGGAAAAATAAAACAAGATGAGATCAGAGAGGGAGACAAACCATAAGAGACTCTTAAGCATAGAAAACAAACTGAGGGTTGCTGGGGGGGGGTGGTCAGGGGATGGGGTAGTTGGGTGATGGGCATTAGGGAGAGCATGTGATGTAATGGGTGTTATATGCAACTGATGAATCACTGCACTCTACCTCTGAAATTAATAATACACTATATTCTAATTAATTGAATTTAAATTAAAAAAAGGAACCACCCCCCCAAAAATGGAGCCAAGACCTAAATATAAGAGCTAAAACTATAAAACTCTTAGAAGAAAACAAAGATGAAAATCTTCACAATCTTGGATTAAAAACAATGGTTTCTTATATGTGACACCAAAAGTAAAAGAAACCAAAGAAAAAACAACGGATAAATTGGATCTCATCAAAATGTAAAACTTTTGTTCTTCAATGGATACTATTAAGAAAGTGGAAAGACAACGCACAGAATTAGAGAAAATATTTGCAAAGCTGTATCTGATAAGGACCTAGTATCCAGAATATAAAGTGAACTCTTATAACTCAGTAATAAAAAGACAAATAGCCCAACTGAAAAATGAGTGAAATATTTGAATAGACGTTTCTCCAAAGAAGATATTCAGATAACAAATAAGCACACAGAAACATTCTCAACATCTTTAGTCACTGAGCAAAAGCAAATCAAAACCACGACAAGATATCACTTCACAACCACGAAGATAGCTATAATCAAAAAACTGAAAAATATAAGTGTTGGTGAGGATGTGGAGAAACTGGAGCCCAAAACACTGTTGGTGGGAATGCAAAACAGCACAAACACTTTGGGAAACAGTGTGGCCATTCCTCAAAATATTAAACAGAACTACACATGACCTAGTAATTCCACTCCTAGGTTCACACCCAAGAGAACAGAAAACATATGTTCATTCTAAATCTTGCACATGAATGATCACAGAAACATTAGTCATAGTAACCAAAAAGTGGAAACCCAAATGTCCAAGTGATGAATGGATACACAAATGTGGTATATCTATACAATGGAATATTATGCAGCCATAAAGCAGAATGAAGTATTGTTACATTCTACAACATGCTGCCAAGTGTAAGAGGTCATTCACAAAAGGTCAAAATTAATAGGTAAATAAATAACAAACTATGGTGAATATATCCAATGGAATACCACTAGGCAATAATTAAAACAGACCAATGACTGACACATGCAGCAATACGGATGAATCTCAAAGACATTGTGCTGGGTAAAAGAAGCTAGTCTCGAAAGATTACATACTATATGATTCCGTGTACATGACATTCTCAAAAAACCAAAACTATAGTGATGGAAAACAGATCACTAGTTGGCAGGGGTTGGGGGGAATGACTATAATGGAGGAGCATGTAATAAGAAAGCTTTTTTAAGGTAATGGAACTGTTCTCTATCTGATTTTGGCAATGGCTACAGGAATCTATGCACAATCATACGATCATGCACCCAGAAAATGGAAGCAAAAACCTAACCACAAACAGAAAGTAAAGAAACAAAAATAAGTCCCTCCTCTCCCAACAAGCACATTTTTTTAGTAATTAATTAGAAAAACTTTGCAACTCAAAAAAAGAACTTAACTGAGACTTATTTCAAAAATGAGCTAATCAATTCTGTATTTATTAAATGCAAATGTTTCCAATGGGAACATTTAATATGCTATACCAGAGAGAGGTGCATTCTTTATACTGAAGTACATGAATTAATTATTCAAGCTTGGATGCAAAAAGTGCAAAAGGTAAAATTAAAATTCCAAGTATATGATATAATGTCAAGCTTGAAGGAAAAAAAATTCCTGTGGATTAAATTGAAAGGCACTTGCAAACATTTCAATCACCGGATAAAAGGAAAAATAAAAGAGAAAAAAATAGGGTCACAATTCCATTCTATCACAGCGAAAGTGTCTCTCTTTCAAAAACCAAATTCTTCCCCTCAAGCTTCTCGAAGATAGTGGTTCTATCTCAGACGGCCCCTCCAAATCATTCCCCATAACCCCCACCAACAAATTCCTAGCTTCAAGACAAGCCCCAGCCTACCACCTCTACCTGCCTCCTGAAGAGAAACTTGAGAACAGCCAGTTAGCAAGCACCCCCTCTCTCCTGGACGTTCCAGCATGTGAGCCCCACACCCTTCCAGTGCCTTGCCATTTTCTTATCCTTGCCAGCCTAATGCCTCCAGAGAACCATGTCTGCTCCCACATTTCCACTCTCTCCTCCATCACCCCATCTGACTTTGTCACCCATCTTCCACAAAACCTGTCCCACAACGGTCACCAACAACCTCCACATGGTGGAATCCAAAGGATGCATTTGTTCTTTTGCTCAACTTCTCAGATGTCATCAACGCAGTTGGACACATGCTCTCCTTCTGGTTATATTTTCTGCTCTCAAACTCCTTAACTATACATCCTCCTGGTTTCCCCTGATCTGGCCACACTTTGTTGGTTTTCTTTTCTGGCTATGTCTGCTCTCCTAGTAGTAGAATTCCTCAGGATCTGGGTGGAGCCCCTAATTTCTCCATGTTCCCCCCTTTGCAGCCCATTTCTCTACCTGTTCCCAGTCCCATCTGTATGCACCTACTCACCTTGTTTCACCAATCCAATATCTTCTGGGTTTCAGGATACTTTCTAGTTGGTTGCTGAGATCTGAGTTAACAGGCTTCCATGGGAAGACAAGCTTGAGAAACATGAGCCTGTCCTCAACTTAGGAGCAGAAAGACAAGTATGTCTAAAACATTATTAGAAAAAATAAACCGATAAACTAGTTCTCTTCCCTATTTTCACCCCAGTTATTTTTTTAAATTTTTTTTCTTAAATTCAATTTAATGAATATATACTATATTATTAGTTTCAGAGGCAGAATTTAGTGATTCACCTCAGTTTTCTAACAAGACTTGTACCATCTTCTGCTCTTCCTTCCTTACTGAAATTTAGTCTCAGGTGATACAAAACACAGAATTTACAGCTTTACTCCTAGGTAATTCCCAAGAACGCCTGTCTCATTTCCTTACCAGGTGCCAAATCAGAGAAGCAACAACAGAAGGGGTCTGCAGGCCCACTAGTCTTGCAACCTCAGTTCTTCAGGGGCCATGGAGACACAGAAGCAAGATGGAATCCCCTCCTCAGAAAAATGAACACATGCACAAGACCCAAGCTTCTATGTAAAATTTCAAGTGTCCAACCCCTCAAGCTCATTCCTTAGCCCATGGACTCAAGCTCATCCTACATTCTAGGTGCTGCTGTACTTGAAGAAGACAGACTCAATGATCCCTTCCCTCAGGAAGTACACATCCTGGTGAATGGATATCACTGATATTGGGTCACCAGTAGTGTCATTTTATAGCATGTGAGACTCCATTCCAAAAAAACCCCAACAAGATTTAGAAAGCACCTCCACATCCTTTGAAATGAGAAGCTACAGTCTCAATGTGAGGGCTGACAAAAAAAAAAAAAAAAAAAAGGAGGATGAGCTGAAAGAGCAGCCACATGTCCTTCTAAACGAACGAAGGGATGCTCATCCTCTTGGCTCACCACTCCCAGGAGAAATCGAGCCTCTATTACCCAAGTGAGAGTCACACATTCCGGCCCAGCATGCCTATAGTCACAGCCATCTGGCACAATGGCCTTGTGCCCACTCAAAAGATAACAAGCCAGTTTCAAATGGTAAAGAAACCCAAAAATAAAGATGTAAAAACAGAGCCCCTGAAATGAGCCAAATTATACTTCCTCAGAAAACTCATCCTCTGATGGTATATGAAGTCCAAAAGTCTCTTTACAAAGAATTATAATTCAAGATAGTAGAAGGATTAGTTCCATGATGAAAGCCTATATGCCAAAGCTGTTTTGTAATTCACTTAATTACAGATCTCTACCCTTGAAAATTACACTTTTGTGTTTCAAATAGAAAAAAATTAAGAAGCTGTCTAGGCTATATCAATAGGAAAATGGTTATACAGATTATGTTCGTAAAATAAAGAAATATGCAGCCATTAAAAGTAACTGGATAAAACTATATATATATATATATATATATATAGTTTTATATATATATACATATAAAACTCAAGTGATATGTGTCATTTTATCTGCCTAAAACTCCATTTTTCTTATAAATTCTCCTTCATCCCATGTGACTCTACTTGCAACTTCCAATCATACTCTTTCTGCATGCTCCCCCACCCCCAGCCACTGTGATTTTTCCAGGGATAAGAAACCATAACATGAAATAAATCTATTAGAGTCTCCCCTAGGATTTTCCAACCTGGAAAGCAAAAGCTTCTCACATGTCCAGTTAAGAGGCTGTAAGCACATGAGCTCCCAAGAGCTTCAAGTAGCAAAAGTCCACATAAAGGTGTGGTATGTGTGTGTGTGTGTGTGTATATGTGTGTGTGGGTGGGTGTGGGTGTATGTGCGTGCACGTACACACGGCTGTACCAGTATAGACTCAGGAAGGCTATAGCTCACACAGTTTCTAATAGGGTGGAAGGCAAAGAGAGAGGTAATTCAACTTTATGAAATTTGAAGGAAGTTTTAGGATTATTGGTAATATTTTTCTTTCTCTTTAATATGTTTCAAATTAAAGGAAAGGTACCATAGTTTATCACTGACAATAACCCAACTTGCATTCCATAACTCTGCTTCTGAGTCAGTTATTTGGAACTAGGAACATATTTTTCCAAAGAAACCATGCTATAAACAGCTGAGGTTAGATCCCAAGCCAAACCCATAAATGCTTATTTAAACCATAATTTACTTTTGGGAAACTACATTTTTTTAAAAGTCCTTCCTATGTGCCATACATCATGTCTTCTAAAAACATTAACTCGTTTATTTCTCAAAACAATCCCTGATGGGGTTTGATTTCCTGAAATAGGCAGCTGTAAGGCTTGTGATAACCTGCCACCTAGAGTTTCAGGGTGCGTTTCTCCCATCACCATAAACTTATCTACAACTACGACATTCCCAACTTAAGAGTTTGAAGGAGGAGAAAAAGCAGAGCTCCCTTCCAACAAACGAGTCCCTCAGTGGGCATTCTGGGTCCTGGTTCTCCACTGGTTTCTTCATTATCCTTCTCTCTCAACTATCTGTACAAACCCACATGACACAATTAAACCCCATCATGCCTCTCCCTCAAGCCAGCCTCCAGTCCCACCTGCTTGTCTCCCATCTTCCCACCCCTTTCCACCTCTTAATTCCCCCTCACACCACCCAGCTTCTGCCCCCACTGCTCTAGACAATTTGCCCTTGATCCTTTCCTCGGCAAACCTAATTAGGACCATTTCAGTCCTTACATGTTCTGACCCCTGTGCAGTGTAGGGTACTGCTGGTCATGCCCTCCCCTGGCTTCTGTGACACTTCTCTCTTCTCATACTCCTCACACTTCTTGGACCATTCCTCCATCTCCTATTCTCATTTTCTCTTCCAGTTTTCCTTAAAACACCATAGTTTTCTGGAGTTCTGTCCACAGCCACGAGTTCCTCTCATCATACATGCTTTCCTTGGGTAACTGTGTCTACTTCCACAGCTTGAGCCATCACCACTGAGCAAAGATTCCCAAATCTTTACCTAGAGGACCTACCAAGAATGACCCATGTGTTCACCTCAGAAGCCTCGGGTGCCTCACTTCTACCAATCCCAAAATGAACTCAAGATCCATTCTCAACCTCTCCTCCTGGCTCTGTTCCCAATCCATGTTAGAAAGGTCTCACAACCATCATCATACCAGTCTTTAGACTTCCAAGTGCTCTCATGTGCATTCGTCTCCTTAATCCTTACTGAAAACCTCTGGACAGGCATGAACAGACACCACTTTTGACGAGTACCCAGGATTTGCGTTGATCAGGTATGGTTAGTCATGCAGACACAAAATGCCCATCGTGAAGGGAGAAGTGTTACTCACAGTTGCCTAGAAAGAGGAGGCACAGCATACCACAGAGCCACATGATGAAGCACTGGGGTCACCTGGGGGGCAGAGGGAGAGGGGGACATATGGCCGAGAGCTGTGGTTTCCATGGGAAGGATCAGGTGAGGCAGAGTAAACAGACTTAAGAAGAGCTAGTTTGAATGATTTCAGGGGGCTCTGGGTGTAGGGACTGTCCCTAGTTGTCTGGTAAGTGACCCCAGGATGGATAAAGCAGGTAGACAGGTAGAGAGTAGCCCACAGTATGGGAGCCCAATACAGCAGGTGCTTGGGGATATGCAGTCTGGACTGGCTGGTTTGTACTTGAGAGGCATGCTTGCAGGCAAGTCGTTTGCTACCTCCAGGAGTTAGCGCTGGGAGGGGCATCTCTCCAGGGTCAGCAAGGTCCCAAAATGTCAAAGCTTCAAAATATAGAAAGTAAATAGACATGGCAAATACACACTCCCTGTATTACACAGAATGACATCCAGAGGCATTCACCGATTTGACTAAATTCCACCTTGGAGTTTACAATGCATTTACACACATCACATCATTTCGGATCTCACAAGAACCTTGAAGCATAGCATCTTTATGTCCATACTGCATTGAGGAAAATGGAAGCTCAGAGAGGCTTCAAAGAGTTTTCTTTAAGTCACCTGACTAAAGAGAGGCAGAGCTAAATGTAAGCCAGATCCTCTCTGCCAGCCCTTTGCCTGAGTGCTTTACCACAGAGCCTCTGTAGATGTTGGTCCCCCCTGGAAAAGTTCATATGACATACGAGGCCCTGTTATAGTAGGCCCCTCTCAGTTATAAGAGTCCTGGCAGGGGCTGCGCTTCCTGCTTACGCCTCCAACACTCGGATATGCTGAAGACACCTCAGTGGGGAGGAGGTGCTCCAGAACATACATTGTTATTCCAGAAGAAGCCTTCAGATTCCGTCTTGAGTGTCTTCTTGCACCAAGGAACAGGACTAAACAAGTTCCCTGAGCCTAGCTCTACTAGCAGATCTCAAGGCTCTTGTGGGCAATCTGGGTTATTGCATGACTGTGTCATTCCCGGCATTTCAGGAACAAGAATGGTAGCCATCTTCAATACAAAAGATGCTAACCTTGAAACGTTAATGTGGCCGCAACACCTATTTGTATAATAATCTCAGCCTAAAACTCTCTTCCATGCTTAAACCCAAGATGTTTCTCCATTGTTCTGATATACACCGAGTAACCCAGCACTGCAACTACCAGGTCAATTGAGGGAACTTTAGTGTGTCCAGACCTTTACCCAGAGCTGGTCATCATTTGGGAAAATCATGCCCCTGATGACACGGCCACTCCAGCACAGTATCCCTTCCTGGCTGCAGGGGCAGCTGTCATGTCTGTGGTGATGGTAGGCAGAGGTGCAAGTATCCGGTCATTCATTACATATCTCAGGGGGAGACCTGCCTAAGCATCAAAATACATATTATTTTATTGAAAATTACTTTCATTCATTTTTTAGACTACATTTAGGGCTTTATAATGCTATTTGAAATCTTAACTGAGAGTACACTGGACTTCCTAGGACTTTCGTTTTGGGATACAATAAAAATATTGTTGTAACCGAGGGCTGTGGGGTCTGACAGGGTTTGAACCACAAGCCCAGGGCCAAATACCTCCTGCAGCCTTTCCTCTGGGCCCTGTCCTAGATCCTGTCAGTATTTCAGAGCTCACATGTGGACCCATCTCCAAAATGGCTCCCCCAACAGGCCTGGGATCATGGATAGAGAAAGAACAGAGAAGAAAAGAGAGAAGCACATTGCTTTATTCTTCCTCTTAGCATCTAGAGCCATAGGTGGATAAGTGGATGCTCCAGGTTGTGTCATACCTTCTTCTAGGTTTTCTTCTTACCTACAATGGCTCTTTATCGCTCCTGCCTTAGCAAATTCCTTATGCATGGCTCTCCATGAGACGGGGAGTTAGCAGGTGAAGGGAGCAGGCAATTTTGTCTACCAATGATTCATTCAACAAACATATTTTAAATGCCTTCTATCTTTCTCAGCAGGACTCCTCACAGGCATTCCAAACTTTGAAACTAACCATGAAATTTAAAGTAATTCAGAATTTCACATTAGAAGCGTTTACTACTTGGAAAGTAGGCCATTGTGGGGTATAGCATCTTCTCCCTTGACTAGAACCTAGGAGATCAAGCAGACTCCTGGTTCAGAGGTCTGGAACTTGAAAGAAAAAAAGCAGGGTGCACCTGGGGAGAGCCAAACATGGGGGTAGGGAGGGCCAGGGGACGTTGTCTGAAATGTTCCATTTTTAATGTTTATCCCATATTAAGGGGCGCAGTTCTTAAATTTATTTCACTACACTGGGATCGAGAGAAAATATTTTCTTCAGAAAACATCACTGGTAAACAAAAACCTCAAGAGGTGATCTGTGTTTACTAAAACTTTCAAGTACATTTTAATATATTGCAAGGATAAAATGTAGTTATTCAAGAAGGAGACACTGGTTTCTAACTCGCAGTCTTCACAGCCCAGATACACTACGAAAAAAATTCTCTTGATGATTTAGGCATCTATTCAGAATCGTAGGCAGAAAACATGGTCATACCTTCCTGCTGGCAGTCACACAAAACCGATACATCCCACACACTTGTTTTAGTAGCTCCAACACCGGCTGTTCTAGCAACTTCTGAGAGAATCTGCAATCACAGACTGACTGTTGGTCACTGATGTGCCAAACAGCATCGTCTTCTAACCTAAAACTAAAATCTCACTTTGACGAATGGGCTGACCAGATTAAGTTAGCCAAACCAATGCTTAAGCCTGAGTTTTGATTTTGAAAACTTTCCATATGTACTGTTATAGTAAATATGGATTTATATTGTTTTAACAAAAGAGGAGAGACCGCCGATAGGATTTACCCCTACTAGATATTAAAATCTACAAAATCCAAGGTCTTCCCAAGAATTAAAAGTAATTCTCAGATTGAAATACTTATAAAATACATAAATTCTATTAGCATTTCACACACACAAAAAAAGAATAAAAGGCAATAAATAGAAGGACCAAGATTACAGCCAAGATTCTCAACTATCCAACTGAAACTCAGTTATGTATTTACCATCCAAAGACAGCAGACCCTGCCATGCTACTCTGACCTTTGTAGGAGCAAGGCGAGATTAACATGCATTGAGTACGTGCTCTATGTACCGTGTACAGACCATTTCAGTTAATTCTCTCTGACTGTGGATTTCCCACAGATAGGCTCCTTATCACCACTCCACAGTTGCAGAAACGGAGGCTCGGCGACGCGCCCAAGGCTGCGCAGGCAGGAAGCGCCAGGCGGGTCTAAAAAGGCTTCCACTCTCTTTGGGTGTATCATATCTATCCGTTCCCGAATCCACGGCACACCAAACTTCAACTCTCCAAAAATGTTTTCACCAACCTATGTTTTGTTTTGTTTTTTTAAGATTTTATTTATTTATTTGACAGAGAGAGACAGCCAGTGAGAGAGGGAACACAAGCAGGGGGAGTGGGAGAGGAAGAAGCAGGCTCCCAGAGGAGGAGCCCAATGTGAGGTTCGATCCCAGGACTCCGGGATCACGCCCTGAGCCGAAGGCAGACGCTCAACCACTGAGCCACCCAGGCACCCCTATATTTTTCTTGTATCATAAAAATTGCACATTTTGGTTTTGATAAGCAGTATCAGACATTTATCAGACATTTGGACCATAAAGAGGTGCTCCTGACGGCCAATGTAGTGGTACCGGGGGAAAGGAGAAGCAGTAGCTGGAGAAGTGACTGGGGACACAGTCGCTGGACTAGACTCAGGGACAAGAAATACCTCTTTAAGTTTTTCTGCATGANTATCATGCTCCTGACGGCCAATGTAGTGGTACCGGGGGAAAGGAGAAGCAGTAGCTGGAGAAGTGACTGGGGACACAGTCGCTGGACTAGACTCAGGGACAAGAAATACCTCTTTAAGTTTTTCTGCATGAAATACTTCTAAGCCTCCTCTGTCCCTCTGGCAAGAAATTCCATTTCACCATGTACTATAAGAATCCCAAGCAATTTATGTAGCCCAGAAAATCTGGGGAAAGGTCCCTCATGGTCACCATTGAGACTCTTGTATTCCAGGTCCCGATGGTCCATTCCAAAGGGACTGTGGCAGGGATTCGGTCTTCCCACATCTAGGGTAATCTTCACCATGGAATCCCCGCTTTTCAAAGGAGCTGATCTGACACTCCAGTAAAAAAAACAAGAGGCTGGCATTTCTCCCCTATAGCAAGGGAAGCTCCCACTGGGGAAGACTGTAGCTCAGTGGTCTCTTTGGAGGAAAAAAGAAAGGAAGCAGGAAGAAATGGAGGGAGGGAGGGAACATTGCTGCTGCCTCACCAATGAGCGCCAGCAGACCACAGTGGGCCCAAGCAATGAGAAACAGGACAGCATTTGGGTCTATTTTTTATCTCTTCAGTTGTGCTATGCCAGGGTCCCAAGACTCTCCATGCATAACTCAGGAACTTCAGAAGATGCATTAGGTTGGACTGTATGCTACGGCCCAAATTGGACCATATGTGACCCACAAAGATGGCGACTTTGTACATTCAACCAAAGCCCACACTAGTGCCAGCGCCCTTTGGTAAAAAAGGAAGATGTGCTTTCATGGGAATGTTTGAGCCAACCACACTCTGGCTCCAATACTCCTGTTACAATCCTAAATACTGGGAGCTGATTTTTGCATTGGGGTTTTTGAGAGGATGGACTTTCACCTAACTAAAAAGGGTTTCATGGCAATACAGGGTTAGACTTTGTAAATGTGGTTCATGAGTTCCAAAACCCTGAGCTTCCAGGGTACTATGATTATTAGTTTGTACTTCACTATTTTATTTACATCCCTCCTTTCTCTGAAAAATATTCAAGGGTTTTTATTTCACTATGAATAAAAGGGATGCTTTAGCAACAGAAGAAAAGGATAAAGAAGAATACTTCTTCAATGTCTATCAACGACCCAGATTGGTGTCCAAGTCTGGAAAATACTTAATCCCTTTCAGCAATGAAATGCCAAAATTCTTTTAAAGGCTGAGGTTTATTTATTTTGAGTAGGAGATGAGTTCAACCTCTGGCAGCCTCAGTCCCTCGGAGATGCGCCTATAAAGAATATGGTAAGCACACTGCAAGGCATTATGGAGAAGGAACCTTAACTGCACCTCACTGTTAGTAAAGTTCTGAGGCAGGGTTACCACCACACTAAGGCCCGAGTCAAAGTTTTCACTGGTCCAGAGAACATGAGAAAAATAAAGGCAATTCCCAGGAGGAAAAAAAAAAAATAAGTGCCAGTAAGTATCTGTAGCCTGATGGAATGAATGAATGAATGTACACTGTCCACTTTTCCAAAGAGATGAATTTATTACACATAAAGGACCACCCTTAAAAATAAAGCTAATCTTTAATGAGTGTCCTTTATAACTTTCTCTTATTAAAATATCCTTTTTTAATGTAATGAAATGATGTGATAGAAGACCACATTTTCACTCTGAAAAAACAAAGTTAACAGCCTTATGTTGGACACCAAAATATTCTTGAAATTTTACCGGATGACAAAATTTGACAATGGGGGAGCCACTGCTTTGGAGCACTAATTATAACCTTTATAATCAGAGACCAGTGGTCTAGCCAGAAAACATCCCCTGAACACAGGGCTGTATACCCAGTAGACAATCTGCCCAACTGCCATGTTTCCTTCTTCCTCACGGGCAGCTCCCCAGATTTGTCTGCGTTGTCCATCCTTTTCCCATGGGACTCAAGCTCAAATAAATCCACCCCCAGCTCCAGGGAAGGGCTAGTAAGTAGCCCATTCCCTTTGCCTGTGATTGGTTTAAGGATGAGCATGTGACCAATGAGACATGAGGGAAAACGTGATGAAAGGCTCCTGGGAAAGATTTCTTTGCCATTAAGGACAGACACAAAAATGAGCAATCCCACTCCTGTTGGACACTGTCCTCTCTGACTGCAATGCCTAGAGCTACAGTAGTCATCCAGCCTGAAGACAAGTCAAGGCATTCTTAACAGCAGAGCAGAAAGAAGGAACCACCCAGGCACTAAATTAACAACCTGGAAATCTTCTGTTATAGTTTGGACTGTGTTCTCCAAAAAAAAGATTGAAGTCCTCACTCCCAGTACCTTAGAATGTGACCTTATTTGGGAAGAGGTCCTTTGCAGATATAACCAAGTTAAAATGAGGTCATTACGTTGGGCTCCAATCCAGTACAATTGGTGTCCCTATAAAAAGGGGAAATTTGGTTGCAGACACATACAAAGATGATATGAAGATACACACAGAGAAGGCCATGTGAAGATGGAAGCTGAGATTGGATCAATGCAGCTGCAAGCGAAGGAACACCAAGGATTGACAGCCAGCACCAGGAGTGGGGAGGATAGGAGAAAGGGTTCTCCTCAGAGTCCCACGGAGCACGGCCTGCTCACACCTGGATTTCAGACTTCAGCCCCCAGGACTGTGAGACAATAACTCTGTGTTGTTTTAAGCCACCCAGTTATTGGTACTTTGTTAGGGCGACCCTAGGAAACGAATAGACCTTCCTTCTTTTAGACTTCTTACTCCGTGAAATAACAAATTTTCCTTCTGCTTCAGCCATTTGGAGTTGAAGATGCCTAAACTTGCAACTGAAAGCAACCTGACCAATATGAGTTCTTAGCATGGTACTGGTCCCAAGAAGGAGGGGCCCACCCAACAGAGAAAGCATCCATGAGAAGCAAATGCCCTCTACAGTCTGCCCAGGTGACCACCCAGCATCAACAGCCTCCCTTCCTCCCAACCTCACTTCCAAACACAAACACAGACAGCTTTGCTCCACACATCATGCCGTGATCCTTCTGCAACCAAGAGCACTCCTAGTCCGAGTGCAGGGTCTTGAATAATGTCTCTCTCGCCTTCAGTTTCCTCCTGATTCCTCTTTTAGACTAATTTAGAGATTAACTATAAAACTGAAGATCAGCAATGTACCTTATATAAAAGATATGCAAAATATAACGACTTTTCCTCCAGCCCGAGCTACCATCATCTCTCACTGGATCACTGCGATAGCCTCCCAACGGGTACCTCTCCTTCCCCTCCTTCAAAGTACTCACAATAGAGCCACCAGAATGATCCTGTTCGAACCTAAGTGAGGTCACGCTGCTCCTCTGCTCAGAAACCTCCAGTAGCTCCCATTTCATTCAAAGAAAAAGCTGAAATCCTCCCAATGGCTTAGAAGGCCCCAGATGATCAGGATCTCTGTTCCATCATTGTTTCCTACTGCTCTCCCTCTTCTTCACTCCACTACAGCCACACTGTCCTTTGAGCAGCACACCAAGGAGATTCCAGCCTCAGGGCCTTTGCACTTGCTCTGCCCACTGGCTGAAATGCCCTTCCTCAGATATCTGCCTAGCTCATTCCTTCACTTCTTCAGGTCTCTACTGAAAAATCACCTCATCAATGAGGCCTTCCCAATTACCTTCCCCTTACCCTTCAGACCCCCCCCCCCGGCTTTATTTCTTCTTCTTAACACTTATCACTATGCATTTTACATATTTTTGATGTATATTGTCTGTATCCTCCATTAACATATATGCTCCATGAGGGCAGGGATTTTTGTCTAACCTGCTATATTCCACAGCGATGTCTGGGAAAGGGTCTATGGCATACATGAATGAGGAAAAGAACAGGAGGTCATGAATGTGGTTATTTAGACCATTTAGCATGGTCTTGTGTTTTGTACCAGCCACATATAGCTGGGCATATCCACACACAGAGTAAGCAAAGAGTTGGATCCAACAGGGCTGGGGTTTGGCCAAAAATGTATAATAAAGAGAAGAGCAAGGGAGGTAAAGGAGCAAACAATGGGGGTATGATAATGATTGACCTCAGAAAGTAAGTTGGAAGAAATTAGGTTGGGTAAGGAAGGAGGTGAGGATATGAGGGGGAAAAAGGACATGGAAAGATAAAGAATCAATGGATTAAAGATCAATGTGGGATTTAAGCTCTTTTTGGAGGAAATACACCCACACTGATAAATTTGGTGTAACCTAAAATTATGCCTGTACCTCCCTGCTTTAGCACCCTTGGCTTCCACTCGTGCGTACATTAGCCAAATTTGCATCTACGTAAATCAGCAAAATCCAAATTCAATTGGTATGTAAGCTTTCTCCTGTGGACTTTGTTACAGCAACTACACTAACCCACCTTACTGGGCTCTGACTCAAGTCTGGATATGAAAAGGGGTCTCATATAAGCATGAGGAAACTGGCTTCCCAGATGAGGTGTTCGAGTGAGGGGAACCGGGACCTGCTTTGGTCTGTCTTCCAAATCTTCCTCCACATTCCATCACAGTCTTCCTCAATCAAGAGCCAGGCAAGGCTGTGAACACACCTGCTGGTGTGGTCAGCAACTAGAGGTGTCACACTTTGAACCTCCCTGCTCTTCCGTTTCAGCATACACACACACACTCCCTTTGTTTCAGTGCAATCATAGAAAATCCTTCATGATCAGGCCATAGTGAAAGCAGAAAGTTGAACAGCTTGGGCTCATCCTCCTTGTTCCCTAAACTGACAAACCATTAGAAGCAACCAGCAACCTCTTCCCCAGTCCTTGACTTCCTCAGACACCTTTTCCTCTTCCATCCCCCAAGGTTGCCTTCCGTGCCTTCAGGTTCACTTTTGCTTTGGGTGATCAGAGGTAACAATCTCAATCTGGCACCCCTCTGCCTGCCACAGACTGTCAGAAACCCATCACTCGATCTTGGCTGAACTGCAGAGCCTTCTGCCCTGACCTCGGTGAATTCTCAAAACCAGATGCCCTGTCTCCATTGTGGATTGTGGACTCCTTGTATTCACTTCTTTTTTTTAAAGATTTTATTTATATTTATTTGACAGAGACACAGCCAGCAAGAGAGGGAACATAAGCAGGGGGAGTGGGAGAGGAAGAAGCAGGCTCCCATCGGAAGAGCCTGATGCGGGGCTCGATCCCAGAACACTGGGATCACACCCTGAGCCGAAGGCAGACACTTAACGACAGAGCCACCCAGGCGCCCCCCACCCCTTGTATTCACTTCTTATTCCAACCTGGTATTATTCTGGGCTTTTGTTTGCAAGCAACAGAACACAGGTTGGCTGAGCAAAGTGGCAAATGTAACTTGCCTAAAGAATATTGGATGGCTTACAAAATTCCTAGGAAGGCAAAAGGAAATCTTGAGGGCTACAAAGCCAAGCACGATGCCGACAATCTTGCCCAGAGAAGGAGGGGATTCAGTGCTGGCTCCGGACTACAGATGGCACTCCCAGAGCTGCATGCAGGCACACCCTCGTGCCACTGCAGTGCTGCCTGGGAAGCCCACCGTGCTGCAGATGCTTGCCACCACTGCTGTTCTCACTTTGCCCTGAGTCACTGGCTCCCAAGACAAGGTCGAGGCAAGTCTGGCCAGGGCACACCAGTTACTCAAGTGCACCGTGGCTTCAAGGGGACTCCTTGTCTGAGTCACACCTGACAGCTGAAGCCCACAGTCCATTGGCTGTCTGCACCCCACACATCCTGACACCCCAGCTTTTCTGTGAGCCATACCCATAGTCTTCTAGTTTCAATGAAAGAAAAGAGACCTCAAAGAAGCCCCTGGAGGGCATTCAAATGCAAACCTGTCAACTCTGTTTTCACCCACCAGGGCTCGATGAAATTGTTTCCAGGCACCAGCCGAGAAAGAGGAGAAACATCACGTTCACAGGGGTAACCAAGCCAAGACAGGTAGATAAGTGTCTATTTTTATGGTAATATTGCCATCTTAAAATAATAAATCAAGAGTCACAACATGTCAGGAGAGAAAGGCCTAAGACTTTGCTCGCCACCTATAATTACTTGACATCATAAAAGTAATTGCCAACTCTCCCTTCACCTTGTTCTTAAGTATTTAAGATGCCATTTATAAAGTGATGTAACCCTCCAAACTGTACATGCGATCTCCCCTAAAGAGTGTGATTGAGAAAGTGCTGAAGCCAACCAGGGCTCAGAGAGATGATTCCATTGGAATTTTTAACGGTTTTCTCTAAACACAAGTATAAAAAAAGCAGTCTTTAAAATAAATGAAAGGTAGACAACAAAGTAGTCCTATGGCCTTGAATAGTTATCCTAATGATATTCTAGAGACCACTGGACTAGACATAGAATCTGTCTGAGAATGTGAGGAAAATATTTTTTAAAATAACAAAGCCCATTAAAAAGAATCCAGCTGGCATCTCAAGATGACAAAGCTAGAGCAATTCTTGGGTATCGACATGACTCCTGGCCTGATGATCACAAACCGCCAGGTAGTCACAGACCTCTATTGACTATAAAAGGCATCACAAACTGACAAAAGACCCACTAGACCCACCAGACCCACTTCTGGAAACCAGACAGTGGACGCAGAGTAGTATGCCTGCAGGAATCAAGGCTCATTTCATCTGTTTATTGGCTTATTCTGTAAATCCCTACTAAGCACCTGCCGTAGGCCAAGCCTGGTCCTAGAAGCAGGGTGGATACACCTACCCAGACGCCTGCCTCAGGGAGCCATGCTCGGGGGGGGGGGGGGGGGGGGGGGGGGGGGGCAAAGGATCAGTGGAATTGAATTTCAGAGAGCGAAAGCAGTTTAACAGAAGAGAAAGCAAGGAGAGAGGACAGTGCAGGAGAACAGGCCTGGGTGGGCCAAGGAATGGGATAGAGGGAGGGCTGGGGTTCTTATAGCAAGAGGAGGGGTCAGGGGTCAAGGAGAGCCCTCTGAAAACAACCAAAAGGTAAGACATGAAGCATAAAAGGAGTTATGAGAACTTGGAATCCAGCTTCAGAGAAGAATTACATACCTCGGTCTTAGAAAAGAGGAATACAATGTTTTCTAGACAGAGGAAAGAAGAGGCACAAATGTCCTATAACTGAAGGGAACAGGCAGGGTTTAGGGGGCGTCGAGAGGCCATTGAAGCTGGTCATGCAGGAGCTGCACAGGATGGTCTGAGGGGTGGGTGGCAGGGCCAGATGAAAAATGGCCTCTCAGGCCAGCTAAAAAGCAGGTACTTTAACCAGGAACAGCAGAAAATGAGAGAACTGGGTCTTACATTGCTGACTAGGGCTGACACAGTCAGAATTATTTACACATACGTGAAAGCAAAACAGGCCTTAAAAAAAACAGCTCATCTTTTACTCCTCTATAGTTTCCTCGATTAGGTGGTTCTCCTGCTTTGGGTTTTAATTCGTGAGGGGCACTGTATTTTTACCTCATTCGAATAATGTTCCTAACTTCTTGGGGGGGGGGTTAATTATTAATTTTTGAATTTTTAAAAATTTAATTAAAAGATTTTTTAAAACAAGCAGTTCTGTGTCATTAAGTATATTGACACGGTTGTGCAGCCATCGCCAACATCCATCCACAGAACTCATTTCATCTTGCAAAACTGAAACTCTGAACCCTTGAGACATTAATGCCCCAGAATCCTCCCTCCCCCCAGGCCTCAACTTTCTGTCGCTATGAATCTGACAACTATAGGAACCTCAGATAAGAGGAATCATACAGTATTTGTCCTTTTGTGACTGGCTTATTTCACCTAGCATAATGTCTTCCAGGTTCACTGATGTTGTAGCAGGTGTCAGAATTTCCTTCTGTTTTAAGGCTAAAAATATTCCATTATATGGATAGACCATTTTTGTTAGCCATTCATCCATCAGTGGACACCTGGGTTGTTTCCACCTTGGCTTTTGGAAATAATGCTGCTATGAACAGCAGGTGCAAATACCCCTCCACGTTCCTGCTTTTAATTCTTTGGGCTATATACCCAGAGTAACTTCTTACTTTTAAAGATACTCTCTGCACTTGGTCATATGTGGTTTACAATAGGAGCTGGGTGCAGGCTGGGCAAACCATGACTGTCCACTAAAGCTGTATAAACAAGAGGACTCCCACCATGCCTGTGAACCAGAAGTAGACCCCAGCTCCTGGGACACACCTCCAGAGGCTCGCACTGCTACTGACACAGGTCATGGCCTTGATTCTGATACATGACATAATTGGTTTTGGGAATGTGATGAGGTGATAGTTTCCATTTTCTGTCCAAAGTTATCTAGTGGGAAAAAAAATGCTGTGTTTGACTTTTTCAAAGAATTTGAAACTTAGCTTCAGAAACCCATTACACATCTTAGAAAAAAGACCAAAAAATTCCCCAATTTTTTTCTTCAAATCTACAATCTACTTAAATTTTGTAATGAAAATGACCAACAAGGCTGTCTTGATTCCATTACCATGAAACAGTCTCAAACTTCTATTAGCTTTCTTTGTTCTTTATTCATTATTATTACTCATATTTTCTATAAATGGGGGCTAATTTATTAGAGGTGTTCACAAAACACATTCTATGAAAGATAGCTTTTAAATATTTTTATTTTATTTCATATATTTTATATAAATTTATATTTGCCTTATTAAAATATCTTTATTCTGAATGATTTTATTCAGTACAATTAAATATTAAAAATTGATACATGGACCTTTAAGGAACCTATTAATTTTGCAAAATACAGTAATATTGCAGAAGGAAGAATCAGAACACTCTCCCAGCCAGATAAACAGATATTAGAGAAAGGACATTTGCACATTAAGTATTAATTGGCACATGGAACAAAATAATTCATGGTTAATAATCAAATTCATACAGACAGAAAGTAGGATGGTGGATGCCAGGGGCTGGGGGAAGGAAGAAAAAGGAGTTGTTGTTTAATGGGTATGGAGTTTCACTTTTGTAAGATGCAAAGAGTTCTGGAGGTAGATTTCACAACAATGTGAATGCACTTAACCCCAAACTGTACACTTAAATGGCTAAGAGGTAAATTCTATGTTATATATATTTTACCACAATCTTTAAATTTCTCTTAATTTTTTCAAATAAAAGAAATTTACATTGTTTTTGAATAACTAATGCTAGCCAGGACTGGCCACTGGTCAGCAGAAGACTGCTCCAGAGTCAGCTCAGGTTAAGGAAACTGTCCCTACGATTACTCATAATTCCCCAGGAAAAACAGCAGGAGAGATCTTTACTGGAGTAAGGTGTTAGGTCTGCTTCAGAGCAGAGGGGGGACAGCACTGAATTTCCCTAACTCTAACCCCAATGTTTCTTCACCTGATGTTGAGGTGCCTCATCCAATCACTCTCAAAAGAAATCCGCTACCCGCCAAGCACAGGTATAAGCTGACAAGCAGCTGTGACTCCTTGTGTAGGTATAAACTTAATCAGGCATAAAAGGTATCGGTTCCTAGTGACATGTATTGGCATCGGTGGTACCAGGTGGTTGAATGTGAACTTAAACTTGAATACCTACTGTCCCAACAAATGTCTTTTTTTTTTTTTTTACACATACAGAACTAAAACAGAACGTTATTGTGTGGACAGAAGGTTGCCTTTCACATGGTTAAGCTGTACAATTAAAATAAGTAACAACTGCCAAATCTTTTGGGTACATCACAAAATGCTCAAAGTCAGGACAGGTTGATGGGACTGACTGATGCACTGTGACATTTCTCTGACCAAAGTTCCAGCTGACTTTCTAGAACAGCTGCTTAATTTCCAGAGATACATAATGCAATTATGGAAAAAGTAAAATTCAGGGCTTAACCAAAGAGGAAATGCAGACATCCAGTAAATTTCAACATGCCTTAAAATTATGCTGTCCATCCCAGAAGGGTACAAGAGGTCAAGAACATGAGTGTGGAGGAAGAAAAGCACCTTGATAAAGGCTGCCAATTTAACTATCAATGGCCAAAGAGATAACAAAAAATTATACTTTGAATGAGAAGAGAGCTTACAACTCAAACTTTGTGAAACTGAAGATGAAACAATATGATGTTGGGGATAAATGTTGGGAATATCTACCAATAGTTAGATATCCTATGGAAACTAAATTTATTATACTATTTCTTTTTTCTAAAAAGATGCTGCTTAATAGAGTGGTCTTTGTAACAAAAGGTATATCACAGCTTTTATGTTACAGTAATTTATTCCGTGATGAGCCAAGTCATTTTTGCCACATTGAAGGTACTTGCCAAAGGCCACCTTGTCTCTCACAGTTTATTATTAACCCATTGTAAACTCTTCTGATGGAGATAGAGCACAGATTTTTTTTAAGTCATATATGGGTAATGTAAATTTAACCTCCCACTAATAAACAACTGAAAATAGCCTTTGATGTTAATCCTGAGTATATCCAAGCATTGTTTAACATGTTTAAGATAGGTGTCCTTGCCTGTGCTCACCTGAGAAGAAAATGCATTCAACCTTGGGAAACATTGAAAGTATATGTAATTCTACTTCATTACCAGACAGTGACATTTCACAAAACAGAATCAACAACTTGATGAGGTTAGTGCTGCCTTTACTGCAGACCCATGCTATCTCAACAATGAAATTTAGATACTTCTGATATGACAAACTGTGGGATCATGTATCCCTTGATATGGGAAATCCAAACGAGAAAGCCTGAAATGGTACCAAAATTAACAACTCTAATACCCAAGGGAAAGCCCTAGCCCATCACACTGCAAAAGGAAAGGAAGCATCTTCTTTAAGAGAAAGTAACATAAGGTGTAAGGCAGTGGAAGAAAAGCAATAAAACGTTTGAAAACCCTGGAAGCCATAAAACTCCAAAATCACCAAGATAATAACTGGGAAGTGCTAGGGCCAGTATAAGAATAACAGTGACACTGCAGGAGTTCTTCAGACTCTGATTTGCAAGACAAAACTATGGGGAGTAGAAACCAAATTGGAAGTATGAATAATAGGGGCAAAGGAAGGAGCAGATACAAGTGGTGGACTAGAGAAGAGGAGGCAAATCCCACCAAATACATGACCAAAGTGTTTGTTGCCCTGTGAAAACCACAGAAGGAATGCCACAGCAATGAGACTAGAAACCCATCCTATCTATAAACACAGTAATAATAAAATTAGGAAGTGGAAAGAGGAATATTTAATAATAAAAATGAAATGAAAGAGATAAAGAGCATTCAACAGAAAGCCATAGAGAAGATAGGCAAAGAGGGTCCAACATAAGTATAATAGGAGATGGGAGTTGGGGGGAGGGACCAGAACAACTACCAAAAACTATAATCCATGCAGACATTCCCAAAGGTTAAAAAAGAAAGAAAAAGAAAAAACTTAAAACTATATATTGACTCAGTTTTTAAAATAAGCAAAGGACTGGAATAGATATTTCTCCAAAAAGATCTACAAATTGCCAATAAGCACAAGAAAAGATGGTCAACATCCCCAGTCATCAGAGAATTGTAAATTGAAGCCACAATGACGTATCACCTCACACCCATCAGAATGACTGCCATCAATCAATCAATCAATCAATCACATGTGTTAGCAAGAACATGGAGACACTGCTGTGAACTGTTCACTGCTGGTGGGAATGTAAAATGGTGAAGCCATTGTGGAAAACACTAGGCTGTTCCTCAAAAAAATTAAAAACTAGAATTAAAAAAATTAAAAACTAGAATTAAAAAAATTAAAACTAGAATTACCACATGACCCAGCAATTTCACTTCTGAGTATATCCACAAAAGAAGTAAAAATAGGAACTCAAACATACCTGTACATTCATGTTCACAGCAGCATTATTCTCAACAGCCAAAAGGTGGAAACAACCCAAGTGTCCATCATGGATGGATAAATAAACAAAATGTGATACATCCAAACAATGGAATATTATGCAGGCTTAGAAATGAAGGAAAGTCTGACAGATGCTCAACATGGATGAACCTTGAGGACATTATGCTAAGGGTAATACATCAGTCACAAAAAGACAAATAGGTATGATTCCACTTATACGTGGTACTTAGAGTAGTCAAATTTAGAGACAAAAAGTAGAATGGTGGTTGCCAGAGACTGAAGGGTGGGGAGAATAAGAAGTTGTATGGAGTTGTACACCAAAAATGGTTAAAATAGTAAATTTTATGTTATGGGTATTTAACCACAATTTTGAAAAATCAAATTATTGATTTTCAATATAAATATTGAAATACATAAATATAAATATATTTTCAATATAAATATTGAAAGGGCACACTATATTGCTTTAAGGCGGGGGAAGCCAGAGCAGTCACACCACCACATATTCTGGAAAAATTATTAAAGGAGAAAGCACTACATATCTCCCTCAACTTACAGTGGTATTATGTCCCAATAAACCTATTGTAACTTGAAAATATTATAAGTCGAAATGCAGTTAATAAATCTAACCTACCAAACATCATAGCTTAGTCTAGCCCACCTTAAATGTGCACAAAACACTTATATTAGTGTACTGGCACAAAAACAGACGCATAGATCAATGGAACAGAATACAGAGCCCAGATATGGACCCTCAACTCTACAGTCAACTAATCTTTGACAAAGCAGGAAAAAATATCAAATGGAAAAAGACGGTCTCTACAATAAATGGTGCTGGGAAAACAGGACAACTACATGCAGAAGAATGAAACTCGACCATTCTCTTATACCACACACAAAGATAAACTCTAAATGGATGAAAGACCTCAATGTAAGACAGGAATCCATCAAAATCCTAGAGGAGAACACAGGCAGTAACCTCTTTGATATCAGCCACAGCAACTTCTTTCAAGACATGTCTCCAAAGGCAAGGGAAACAAAAGCAAAAATGAACTTCTGGGACCTCATAAAGATAAAAAGCTTCTACACAGCAAAGGAAACAGTCAGCAAAACAAAAAGGCAACCCACGGAATGGGAGAAGATACTTGCAAATGACACTACAGATAAAGGGCTGGTATCCAAGATCTATAAAGAACTTCTCAAAGTTGACACCTAAAAAACAAATAATCAATTCAAAAAATGAGCAGAAGACATGAACAGACACTTCTCCAAAGAAGACATATGAATGGCTAGCAGACACATCAAAAAATGTTCAACATCATTAGCCATCAGAGAAATTCAAATCAAAAACACATTGAGATACCACCTTACGCCAGTTAGAATGGCAAAAATTAACAAGGCAGGGAACAACAAATGTTGGAGAGGATGTGGAGAAAGGGGAACCCTCTTACACAGTTGGTGGGAATGCAAGTTGGTACAGCCCCTTTGGAAAACAGTACAGAAGTTTCTCAAAAAGTTAAAAATAGAGCTACCCTCTGACCCTGCAACTGCACTACTGGGTATTTACCCCAAAGATACAGATGTAGTGAAAAAAAGGGGCACATGCACTAAAATGTTCATAGCAGCAATGTCCACAATAGCCAAACTTTACATCATTGTAAAGGAGCCCAGATGCCCTTCAACAGAGGAATAGATGAAGAAGATATGGTCTATACATACAATGGAATATTACTCAGCCATCAGAAAGGAGGAATACGCACCATTTGCATCAACATGGTTGGAACTGGAGGGGATGATGCTAAGTGAAATAAGTCAAGCAGAGAAAGGCAATTATCATATGGTTTCATTTATATGCAGAACATAAGGAATAGCATTGAGGACATCAGGAGAAGGAAGGAAACAATGAAGGGGGGGGAAATTAGAGGGGGAGACGAACCATGAAAGACTATGGACTCCGGGGAAACAAACTGAGGGTTTGTGGGGGAGGGGGGATGGGTTAGCCCAGTGATGGGTATTAAGGAGGGCACATATTGCATGGAGCACTGGGTGTTATATGCAAATAATGAATCATGGAACACTACATCAAAAACTAAGGATATACTGTATGGTGACTAATATAACAATAAAAACAGAACACTTATATTAGCCTACAAGTGGGCAAAATCATCCAACACAAAGCCTATTTTCTAATAAAGTGTTGAATATCATGTAGTTACTGAATACTGTACTGAAAGTGAAGAACAGAATGGTCATACGGGTGCAGAATGTGGTTAAGCGTGTCTGTTGTTTACTGTCGGAATCTCCTGGCTGACTGGGAGATGTAGCTCGCTGCCACTCCCAGAGTATCATACCACATACTGCTAGCCTGGGAAAAGATCAAAATTCAAAGTCCAATTTCTATTAAATGCATATCACTTTCCCATCATTGTAAAGTTAAAACATTGTAAGTCAACCATTATAAGTTGGAGGCTGTCTGTACAGAAGAATCAGAAGGTACTTCCAACACTATTTGCTATGCTTTAGTTCTCTAGGGAAAAAAACGCACTTTGATCCAAGTAAAAAAAGAGTTATACTTTTCATTGTAAAAGATGGGAATTTGTTGTATTACCCTCTTTACTTGTCTGCATGTTTGAAATATTCAGTCACATATTCACACATAAAATAAAGAGAACCTACTGGCTCCCATAACTGGAGAGTTCAGAGATTACTGCAGTCTTTAGGACATGCTTGAACCAGGAACTCAATGTCACTAGAGTCCCAAATCTTTTCTACCTTCTGCTCTGCTTCTGTGGCTTCGGCTTCATCCTTGGGATTCACACAGAAGCCCTCAGCCTTCCCTCTTATGATTAAATGTTTGTCGTGGTCTCCAGTCTCCTAACTTCATATTAGGAAAAACAAGAGTATTTCTTCTGGAAAATTCCATTCAGGTCCTGAAATTCACTCTCTCACAGAGACTGAAATTGGGTGTTCATTCCTTTAAGAGTTGGTATGGCAAACTAATGGGATACAACGATTAGGTCAAACTTAACAGGAGTTAGGGATAGAGTCAATCCTAGGAACGGAGAAGGGAAATGGAGGTAACAAAGGAGAAATGGATTCTGTGAGGCCCCTAGAGCAGAGATCATAGTCCTGTGGTTGCTTCTCAGCCTCACAGACACTATCCCTCTGCTAACCTGCATGAAAGCATCAGACACATCTAGATTTGCTATGAGAACATAGCTCAACCCTTACTCTGCTATATATACCTAACAACTTTGATGTAAAAAATCACAAGGTCCTTTAGATATGGGACAACTTTTATAATACTCATCTGAGGAAGACAGAACAAATTAGAAATAATCTGCCCTCACTTTCTCCTAATCTTAACCAAGAAAAACAAAATTAAGGGAAAACCAGCACATAATTAAAATTGAGTTGATAGTCAATGAGCAAAGATGATGGAGAGGCTAAGTTCCTCAGGGTACTCACTCAATAAATACCATTTATTCCATCTACTGCAAAAGCAAGTATTATAAATAATTTAACTCACTTAGGAAAGGATCTTTCCCATTATTTTATCTGGATGCTATCGTATCTTGAAGTCTGACAGTTACCAAAGCAAATAAAAATTCTAATGTTCTAAATGCTAAGATAATCATTAATAATTCATTTTCATTGAAGCTTTCTTGATAACTTTTTGCCTCCTTGTTCTTGCCATAAATTAACTTTAAAAAAAAAAAAAGCTAAAATCTGAAGATTTCCAGGACTTTCAAACCACTCTAATTTAAAACAAAATGCATAACCAAAAGTTAACCTACCTATTCCCAATGTCTCTTTGCATCTTTTATCTTTCTCCAAGGCCATCCAATAACAAACTCATTCATTCATGCATGCATGCAGCAAAGATTTACAAAGTGTCTTACACATGCTGGAAGGGACATGAAACACCACACTTCCTGAGCCCTTTTTTACAGATGAGGAACTTGAGGTCAAAAAGAGTAAATTTTCAGGGGCGCCTGGGTGGCACAGTGGTTAAGCGTCTGCCTTCGGCTCAGGGCGTGATCCGAGCGTTATGGGATCGAGCCCCACATCAGGCTCCTCTGCTGTGAGCCTGCTTCTTCCTCTCCCACTCCCCCTGCTTGTGCTCCCTCTCTCACTGGCTGTCTCTATCTCTGTCAAATAAATAAATAAAATCTTTAAAAAAAAAAAAAAAAGTAAATTTTCTGCTCACAGACACAGAGCTAATAAATATGAGAAATCATGAGAGCAATCAAGTTTCCTCAACTCCAGGCTGATGTATTCTCCTTCCTGGCATGCTCCCTCCCCTGTGACTACAGAGAACACTATCATAGGAGTAGTTTTTGTTAAATTTGTGGCCACCACGCATCCTTTGAACACCCTTCCTACATCTGGAGAATGTCCCCAAGGTAGAATAAGACCCCATCCAGGCTTCCTGGAGGGCTCAGGCTAGTGACACGGCTTTGTTGACAGGTGAGCAGTGTGAGACAGTGGGCACAAATGGAGGAGGGAAGGAGGCAGCAGGGGTAGAGCTGCTGGCATTCGATCCAAGCAAGCTGGGGTGTCTGTGCTGAGTGGTGGCTGCAAAGCTGTCTTCACTTGTCCTAGCCCAGTGCTTTGGTCTTGGCACTGGTCCTCGCTCCATGGAGTTCTCTGAAACTGGTTAAATGGACACTGCTTTTTGCAACTAAGAATCCTGACTCATATCCCACCTAGGTACTTTATTATCCACATGCTTAGCAGATATGCCTAGGAGCTATGTTCAGAATAAAAAGACCTTCTATGTGAAACTTCACTATGAATCGCTTCTTGGCCTTTTGGCTAAGATCAAGTGAAACTTCACTATGAATCACAGCATACAGTTCTTATCTATCTATTTACATCTTAATTTTTTTTTAATCTAAGTGGTTCTTTTCTATTAAAAAGACAGTGATGGGACTCTTGCACTTAAAGCAATATGTACTGAATTGTCAAAAGCCTCTTTATAGAAAAAAATAAGAAGATGGCAGAGTGAAAAGCATTACCAAAATATCTTTTTCCCAAAATCTAACAATGGAGCGAAGCTGCTGCCAAGCCTCTGCACTAGACAGCAGGTCCTCATAGCACCCAGCTCTACCAGCCTTGCAGGCAGGAAGCAAGGGGGAAGCAAGTAAATAAAATCCTGGACAATCTCACTAAGAGCCACCAGCTTAGAGAGGAACAGAAGGGAGACAGCTGAAGGTAACTTCCAAAGACTACATCGAATTTTCCCTAACACCTCCATGTCATCCCAGAGATGAAAAAAATGTTCTGACTCCTGCCGAGAGGAAAGTAAAAAACTCTTTCATGGTTATAGATGGGAAATGTTTAAAAATGACAATGTAAAAGCAATCGTCTTCTGAATTGGACAGGATGGAATGGGAAATGGGAAGATGGACAAATGCATTCATTCCTCATGTGTCTTGGAGGGGACTCACTAAGATAGGGCCTAACAGTGGTAAACCTAGAAGCAAGAGCATTTCAGGTTGGTCTGTAAAGGAAAACATAACAACAAAAACAAACCAAAAAAAAAAAAAAACCAACTAAAAATAAGAATATGAGAAATCAAACTCAGGAGATAGAAGGGAAAATGTGGGGTTTTTTTCCACTTTCATAACAAGAAAACAGTAGATAGAATTTAGGAATTGCTAAGTTAAGAAAGAGAATGTTGTATATAATAAATACATAGGTTTAGATGAGTAACCACTGGAAAAACTCAAAGCAGACTCTAAATAATCCAATGTACCAGAAGGGAAACAACACAGACACACCCAAATTAACAAAAAAGAAAAAGAAAAACAGGAAATATGCACTTAGAAAGATAAACCATCCAGGGTGATAAAATTAGGACCCAATATATCTGTGATATCAACAAGTGCAAATGACACAAAATTAGTGTTACTGGCAAAGGACACAATACATCCAGAAAGTACAAGAGAATCCAATTTAAAAAACTATTAGAAACAGAGTATTTAGCACATCGACAACTTACAAAATCTAAAAATATCTTCTCTTCCTATAAACAAACAAAAACAGACAACACGGGCTGAAAAGAGCTCATTGACAATAACACCTGGAAAGAATGGCATAGTGGGGAATTGACATAAGCAGACTGGGCTGAACATCTACGCAGAAAACGTGACAGCTCTCCCATGGGGCACAAAACAGAAAGGAAAAGTAATAGCATGTCCTTTCACAGGAAGATCTAATACTGTAAAGTTATTAATTAATTCTCCCTAAATTAATTCATAAATTCACTGCAAACCTGGTAAAATATCAAGAGGATCGGGGACTTGTTGTGGAACTTGAGAAAATGATACCACTGGTAAATCTGAAAAAACAAACATGTGACAATTACCAGGTGTGGCAGCTTATGCTTTCTGATGACTCCCCCTACAATATTGCCCATCCCACCTGCTTCTTCGTAGTGTGACCTGGCCTCCCCCCCACATCCAGACTCAGGGGCCATGTCCCTCCCCTTGAATGCAGGCAAGCTTGTGACTGCTTCAACCAATGGTGTGCAGAGGGAATGACACCACGGGACTTCTGAGACCAGGCTAGAAAAAGCCATTGGCTTCCATCTGGTGGTCTTGGGACACTTACTTTGAGAGGAGTAACCATAATGTAGGAAGCCTAACCACCTTGAGACCACAAGCTGAAGAGGCCACAAGGAGGCCCATGGCTGGGCTCTCAGCTGTCAGCCAGGAACAAGGGTTGGCATGTGAGTGAGCACATCCAGCCCAGCTGAGCCTTCGGATGACTCCAACCCCAGCTGACATTTCAACCAATCACATGGGACAAGAATCACCCTGCAGAGCCCATCCAACTTCCTCACTGAAAAACTCATGAGCAAAATAAAACACTTGTCTTCAGTGGCTAACTTTGAGGATAATCTGTTATGCAGTAAGAGTAACTGGAATTACAAGTAAATTCTGTGAAAAAGAACTAGGGGGAAAAAAAGAAAGAACCAAGGAGGAAGCAGCCCTATCACATTTTAAAACATAATGAATCAAAGTCCATTCATTAATTCTTTTAACAAATGTATAGTGAGTGCCTACAGGTCCAGTGCAGGCCAGGCTTTACAGACACAATGGTATACAACATGCTTATCTTTAAGCGGGATTTAGATTTTAGTGACACAGACAAACAAATTTAATTTCAGGTCATATTAGGTGCTTTGAAGGAAAATAAAAATCTAGATAACAAAGTAGGAAATGCTCTTAAAATACGGTGGTTAGCACAGGACTCTCTGAGGACGTTAACAATGGAGCCGAGACCACTGAACGGTTTGGGGCTTTCTCACTTACTTGCCAGGTTTGTAAACTGCGCTGCCTGTTTTGGGGGGGAAATTCGCAAAATCTACGTCAATCTAAAATGCAGGTACCCCTCAACCTAAAATTTGTTGGCTAGGAAATGCCCCGCGAAGATTCTTCCTCAAGCCAGTGTATGCTTTCAAGTATGTTTTCACAGAAATGAAAATCACCACAGTGTGGGATCAATAGGAGCTTATTAAATAAATTATGCTGTAGTCACTCAATAGAGCACCGTGAAGATTCTAGAAAAAGCAGACGAGCCATATACACAAAGAGCTGCAAGATACATGACAATAAAAAAGAGAACAGTACACACAGCATCTCTCCCTCTGACTCACCCTTGGTCAGAAAGAAACCCTCTTGGGGCGCCTGGGTGGCACAGCGGTTAAGCGTCTGCCTTCGGCTCAGGGCGTGATCCCGGCGTTATGGGATCGAGCCCCACATCAGGCTCTTCAGCTATGAGCCTGCTTCTTCCTCTCCCACTCCCCCTGCTTGTGTTCCCTCTCTCTCTGGCTGTCTCTATCTCTGTCGAATAAATAAATAAAAATCTTTAAAAAAAAAAAAAAGAAAGAAAGAAAGAAACCCTCTTTCCTCAGGGACACCTCTAGGGAGCAGAGGAAGGCTATGACTTCTATTTTGTACCCCTCNAAAGAAAAAGAAACCCTCTTTCCTCAGGGACACCTCTAGGGAGCAGAGGAAGGCTATGACTTCTATTTTGTACCCCTCTGAATCACTTTTTCCAACAAGCTCCTGTACAAGTTTCCCTTTTGTCTGATAAATGCCCACAGGGGTTCTCTAGGCTGTGACAGGTTCTCTCCAAAGAAAGAATCAAGGTTGCCAGGAAGGTTTGTTTTCTCTTTGGGTAGTCTCTGTAGTTTCAAAAACTAAGCCCATGGGTTTTAAATTTAAAAAAAAAATTTTTTTTTTCAAGAAGAAAAGCGCTAACAACAAAATATGAAATTGTGTTCAAATACATTCTATGTATTGTTAAGTATAGGAAAACCTACAAAACCTCACCGCCGACAGCACCACGATGAGTAGCGTGCTACACGCTCCCAGCACGTCCATGCTGGCTAGAGTGACACTACTGTGGTTATCCGGAACCACACCGGTCAGCTGGTTCTCCACCCATTCTCAGATCCCCCACTCCAGCCACGCTGGCCCTTACCCAATCAGCTCAGAACAGGAGAAGAAAAGATGCACACCAAGCCCGCCCGATTTACCCTCCTGAGGGCAGCCCACTTGCCCAAAGTTTCCTCTTTCCAGAGCTCAGTATGATGTGGGTGGCCCCGAGTAAGTCAAACACACCCCTGGTCACAAATGGAACAATTTGTTCTTTTTTTTTTTTATAATAATATTTTTTATTATATTATGTTAGTCACCATACAGTACATCCCCGGTTTTTGATGTAAAGTTCCATGATACATTACTTGCATATAACACCCAGTGCACCATGCAATATGTGCCCTCCTTAATACCCATCACCAGCCTATCCCATTCCCCCTCCCCCTCCGCTCTGAAGCCCTCAGTTTGTTTCTCAGAGTCCATAGTCTCTCATGCTTCATTCCCCCTTCTGATTACCCCCCCTTTCTTTATCCCTATCTTCTCCCACCGATCTTCCTACTTCTTATGTTCCATAAATGAGTGGAACCATATGATAATTGTCTTTCTCTGCTTGACTTATTTCACTTAGCATTATCTCCTCCAGTGCCATCCATGTTGCAGCAAATGTTGAGAATTCGTTCTTTTTGATGGCTGAGTAATATTCCATTGTATATATGGACCACATCTTCCTAATCCAGTCATCTGTTGAAGGGCATCTCAGCTCCTTCCACAATTTAGCTATTGTGGACAATGCTGCTAAGAACATTGGGGTGCATATGGCCCTTATCTTCACTATGTCTGTATCTTTGGGGTAAATACCCAGTAGTGCAATGGCTGGATCATAGGGTAGCTCAATTTTTAACTTTTTAAGGGACCTCCACACTGTTTTTCAAAGTGGCTGTACCAACTTACATTCCCACCAAGAGTGTAAAACGGATCCCCTTTCTCCACGTCCTCTCCAACATTTGTTGTTTCTTGCCTTGTCAATTTTTGCCATCCTAACTGGCGTAAGGTGGTATCTCAATGTGGTTTTGATTTGAATTTCCCTGATGGCTAATGATTTTGAACATTTTTTCATTTGTCTGTTAGCCATTGTGAAAAAGTGTCTGTTCATATCTTCTGCACATTTTTTGATTTGTTTATTTGTTTCTCACGTATTGAGTTTGAGAAGTTCTTTGTAGATCTTGGATACAAGTCTTTTATCGGTAGCATCATTTGCAAATATCTTCTCCCAATCCGTGGGCTGCCTCTTAGTTTTTTGGACTGTTTCCTTGGCTGTGCAGAAGCTTTTTATCTTGATAAAGTCCCACCAGTTCATTTTTTCTTTTGTTTCTCTTGCCTTTGGAGATGTGTCATGAGAAAAGTTGCTGTGGCTGATGTCGTAGAGGTTGCTGCCTATGTTCTCCTCTAGGATTTTGATGGATTCCTGTCTCACATCGAGGTCTTTCATCCATCTGGAGTTTATCTTTGTGTATGGTGTGAGAGAGTGGTCAAGTTTCATTCTTTTGCATGTAGCTGTCCAACTTTCCCAGCACCATTTATTGAAAAAGACTGTCTTTTTTCCACTGGATGTTTTTTCCTGCTTTGTCAAAGATTAGTTGCCCAAAGAGCCGAGGGTCCATTTTTAGGTTCTCTATTCTATTACAAATGGAACAATTTGTTCTTCACCCCTGCCTCTGCCCTCATCCCCCATCACAGTGCCCCCAATCCCTGGCATGAGTGTGATGGCTTCCCCCCTAGAAAGGAACTACTTTTGCCAAGAGTAATAAACATTTACTCTGAGACTTTGTTGCAAGATCTTTCAGGGTGCCCACCTGGCTGACTCCTGCACATTTCTGGCTTCCCCACCTTCTCCAATTTTCCTGTCACGAACACCATGTCTTCTTCCATTCAAGGCTCTGTCCTCTGACATTCTCTCTCCCCTGGCTTCAGCCCTACACAGGCGGCTCCCTAGTCCCACACCTGGATGTCAGCTCCCTACATGGAGTGCTGTCAACATTCACTCTCGTTAGCCACTCCCAGTGTGACTTGGGAAGCCGTGCCATCATAGGGCACAAACTGGGACACCCGGCTCAGGCCCCAAAGCCCTCCATCCTGCAACCGAAGGGCTGGCTGCTTGCCCCTGACCACCTGGAAGTGCGTAACACACAGTGTCTTCCTTCCTCCGAGCTTACAAGTTTGTCCTCCTGCAAATAACCCACCAGTTCCTCACCATGGGCAAGCCAGCACATCAAGAGCTAGCTTCACTTCTTTATAAAGAACACAAATGTGAAAGGTTAGTCCTTCTAAAGCACTGCTTGTGTTGTGTCAGGAATCTGCCAGGAAGCTCCTCATTACCACACCCGGCAGGCACCAGCCCCACACGCACCCCCCAACTCCTACCCATCACCTTCCCCTTAGGTCCCCATGTTAAGGCAGGGTCCCTGGCCCAGGCTTCCTGTAGCGTGAGGTCCCACTGGGCTTCCCAGAGCTCTTTAAGGCCAGCCGACTTAGATCAATACCGCCCTCCGTGACCCTGACTATGACTCTCAAGGAGCAAGATGGGGGGGGGGGTTGGTTTCTTTCTCTAAAAGCCCAGAGCCACATACAAACTGACCTACCCCTTTCCCCGCAACCAGTTTCGCGGTCAGAGGTCACAAGGAGCAGAGCAGCAATGGAGACACGCACAATTCCCATCACAGGCCCCTCTCCCACTGCCCCCAAAGCCACCCACATACTTGGATCTAGGTAATTAAGAGCCCGTTCACGAGACTGCCGGTGGAATAAAGCTGCCCCGTAGGATCCAGAGTCTCCAGCACCCAGGACAGGAGAGGCTGGTAGGACTGCTTTATATCCACACACACTTATCGTTCACCTCAATGGGCAGTGTGTAGCACTCACTGGGGGCCGAAGGGGAATAAATCACAGTTCATTTACAGGATGTGCAATTTAAGTATACCTGCAGTGACCTTGCTCCACTGATTGGACCATGAGAAAAGAGCCCATTTCCTCCACAAGCACATTCTGAACAACCAAGTCCCTACTGCTTCCCCCTTATCTGAGAGCCCTGCTGCCTAGAGATCTGTGCTGATCGCTTTTGTGTATTTCAGAATGTTGAGTGTTAACGCTGTTATACACTCGGATCGTTTGAACGGGTAAAATGGCGACTTTCTCTATTTTTAGTTGTTCACAGCATAGTCTGGTTTGGAGACAGAACTCAGGTTTGAGCCCCACCTTCCACAGATGATAAAAATCAGTCTCAGAGAAGTCGTTCTCCTGGTCATTCCAGAACACCTTTTCTTGAACGCCCACCTGTGCCAGGCGATGACTGGCTCTTGTAAATTCACCCGTTCCTGAAAGGTGGAGATGGGTACAGAGGCTTCTTGCAAGAGGAGCAGAGGAGAGGGAAAACGGACCATGGAGGGGGGGGTTACTCTGAGGGCAGGGTGTCACCTGTGTGATTCCTGCCCTCCCTGTTCAGCAGCCTGCTGAAGCCACCCCACCGGGATTATGGCTCTGCTGTTTCCCATGCCCGGGGGCTGCTGCTCCCGCCCTGGCATCTGGGTCCCCCAGGTAGAACAGGTAAAGCAATATGGATCTCCAAACACACTCAATCCATGCCCACCGTGAGCATGCCACGAGAGACAATGAGGCCCATGCGACCAGTGCCACCCCCCAGGGCCCAGGCTCACTACACGCCCTCTCCCTTACTGTACAAGACCAACCTCTCCCACCACCTCATTTCCACCCTCTGCAGCACATCCCGCCCAACCTTTCCCCCAGGCAGAGCTTCTTAGACAATCTCCAATCTACAAAATGGGAAAAGAGATGACTCAATGCTCATGGGATAGCTGCAAGTTGTAAATGAGTTCACGTGTAAAACCTGTAGGATAGCGTCTGGCAAAAAAGTAAGGATTCAACACGTGTTAGCTCTTTTTTTTTTTTTTTTTTTAAGATTTCATTTATCTATTTGACAGAGAGCACTTGCAGGGGGGAGCAGCAGGCACAGGGAGAGGGAGAAGCAAACTCCCCACGGAGCAGGGAGCCCGATGTGGGGGCTCCATCCCAGGACCCTGGGATCATGACCTGAGCCAAAGGCAGACACTTCACCAACTGAGCCACCCAGGCACCCTCCCATGTTAGCTCTTGAGGCTGTTCTGATTACAGGTTCCATCATGCAGGCAAAGCAGGGCCACTCTATCAGTGCTCACCTGAGAAGGGCTCCTCGGAACTGGAAAACGCTGCCTGTGCCACTGTACTGCGCAGACCTGTGCTCCGTCTGGTTGAAGCCCGGCTGTCTGTGTGGCTCCTCATCCTCGGCCCATCAGAATGGAAAACAATCTTCATCCCTCTGTGTCTCCTGCTACCCAGACCCCCTCCAGATGTCTCCGCTATATCACTTCCTGCTGCTGTTGTAACAAGTTACCGCAAACTCAGTGCACTCAGTGAGTCACTCACTCAGTGACTGGCAGCCAACAGATTATCCTAAAGATCCGGACATCAGAAGCACAAGATCACGCTCACCGAGCTGAAGTCAAGGTGTCAGCTGGCCTCGTTCCTTCTGGAGGCTCGAGAAGAGACCCCATTTCCTTGCCTTTTCCAGCTTCCAGAGGCCGCCAGCATTCCTCAGCTTGTGGTCCTTCGCCCCATCATCACTCCAGCATCTTGCTTCCACCATCACATCTTCTCACGCTGACTCAGACTTCCTGCTCCCTCTGATAAGGATCTCTGTGATTACGTCAGGCCCACCTGGATGATCCAGATAAGGTCTTCATCTCAAGTCCCTTAACTTAATAGCACATGCAAAACCCCTTTTACCACACCAGGCACACACCACAGGCTCCAGGGATTAGGACATGGACATCTTTGGGGGACCATCTATTAGCCAACCACACTGGCCTACCACATCTGACATACTCAGCTTTTCTCATTCTGAATAGTTGGGTTGGTCCAAACCGCCTAACCCACCATACTGAAGCTCAGCATGACACTGCATATTCGCACTTTTAAAGATAACTCTGGCCAACGTGTGAAGGACAGACGGGGAGTGGGGGAACCAAAGCAGAAGTGGAGAAGCCAGTTGGGGGCTACAGAAATATTCTGGGTAAGAGATATATACGGTAAGCTGGAGAATCAACAGGACTCTGTGACCACCAAGATGCTGGGTTAACTGGTTTGAGGAGCTGGGTGAGAACAGAGAAGAAATGTGTGTGGAGGGGATGATGAGGAATTTCGGGCTGGGGCATCCTGAATTTGAGGCGCCTGTGACATGTCCAAGTGCAGACAGGAAGGTGGCAGCGGGATGTTTGGGGAGGAGGGAGGTAAGGGTCTCAAGTGTGAAGAACTCCGCGAGTGACAGAAGTGCCCCCTAGCGCAGGGAGAGGGGAGCCTGGGCCAAGTAATGACCTGCTGTGAAACGGAGCTCATTCTGCCCCTTCCCCCATCTTTTGGTGTCAGCCCTGCCCTTCGGCATTGTCCCCTGCAGAGGCGTCCCTCACAGAGCAATGTGATTGCTCCCAGGGAGCGTGGCTTGGCCCCTCACTGCCTCTGCCCCCAACTCACCTAGTTTTGGGTAATGTTGAGGGTCCTGGTACTGGGCTCTGGTCTCCGCAGGCCCCAGCTATGGATGGTCTATCCTATGGCCTCTTCTAGAGGAGTATCTCTGCCCATCATTGAGGCGCCCTGACTCTCTTTCCTATCTCCCTTTAACATGTCTCATTCACATCCACATGGAAACTTCCAGAGGTCTTTATTCCACACACAAGCCATGAGAAATCCCAGGCCTCTAGACCAGAGGTCAGAAAACTATGGCCCTTGGGCCAAACCTGGCCTGCTTTGTTTCTGTGATCAAATTTTTGTTAGAAATGGCTATGCCCATTCATTTATGAATTGTCTAGTGCTGCTTTGGTGGGAGAAGGGCAGAGCCGAGTATCTCAAACGTAGACCATCTGGCCCACAAATCTCTGGTCTAGATATTTCCTTTTCCCTTCCTCGTAAGTGCTACCTTATGGCTCCTGCACCAGGCTGGAGGACGTGGATGGTAAGGGGACCACCAGCCTGAGTGCTCACGTTCTCACCCAGATGGCTTCTATCATGTGGAGTGGGGTGCTGTCATGTTTGGCACCGTCTCAGCGACTCAAGAAGCTTCTCCTTGGGAACTCCCAACTCCTGCAAGCTCTTCCTTCCAGTCTCAGCAGGCTTTCTGCTTCTTCTTCCTTCCTGCTTCCTATTGGGTGGGCACTTCCCTTCCATCAACCGCTCTGTCCTACCAACATGGAGCACAAGGGTCAAAGAATTTCCAGGCCTTTAAACTTTGTTCTCAGTGTATGAAGGAAGGCTCCTGGAAGTCAGAGGTTTCTTTTCACTCGCAACAAAGCATGGTTTTCATGAGGATAGTCTCTCTAGAGACTCAGCAAAGTGTTGGGACTCAAAGCTGAGTAATGAGTGCATTGTTCTAGGGAGAGTACCTGCTATTTCCCCAAAGCAATGAATGTTCTTGAATGAATGGGTGGAAGAGCTGCAGGGTAGCATGATTTACGGGAAGTTAAAAAAATGGGCCAATTTAAATTCTCAAAAACATTATTCTTGCAATAACTCGAGTGAGGTCCAGAAAGTTTATGCCAAGTGGTAGGAAGAGGGGTATGGAACAGGACTTGGAAAATGGGGGCAGGACTCAAGGAGACCCAGCAGGACTTCAGCTCTGCTATCCAGTCTCAGACTACGTGAACTGCTCCTCGAGTGTTCTCCTGCCAATGCGTTTAGTTTGGGTGAGAGGGAAGAAAGAGAAGACCATTTGAAGTAATGGGAAAAAGGTTAAGATTAGTTACTGGCAGAGGAACCAGAGGGAAGGGTCTCCCATCCAGGGATCCAGGAGAGAAGGCTTGAGAGATGGATAAGCTCATTTACATGGATGAGCCCCCAGACCACAGATCCCAAGAGGAAAAGCAAGAAATGGGACCTAAAGAAGGTAACTCAAGGCCATCTACAGATTTACAGATGGATGTCAGGTCCCCGGGCCCTCAGGCCCCCCAGGCCACCAGTACTTCCAGCACTGGTGTGTGTTTGCAGGCAGAAACCAAAATAATGCTGTATGCACCAAAGAAAGGAGCTTTCTGCCTTGTCCATTTCTACAAATAGAAGTCATGCCCCAGAGTGGACACTCTTCAGGGTAGCCTAAGATAAGGAGGAGAGGCAGCTAACCTAACCACAGCCCAAGTGCTCAAAGGAATAGCTGCAAGGGGGCGCCTGCGTGGCTCAGTCGGTTAAGCATCTGCCTTCAGCTCAGGTCATGATCTCTGGGTCCTGGGATCGAGCCCCCGCAGCGGGCTCCCTGCTCAGCGGGGAGCCTGCTTCTCTCTCTCCCTCTGCCACTCCCCTTACTTGTGCTCTCTTGCTCACAAATAAATAAAATCTTTTTTTTTAAAAGATTTTATTTATTTATTTGACAGAGAGAGACAGCCAGCGAGAGAGGGAACACAGGCAGGGGGAGTGGAAGAGCAAGAAGCAGGCTCCTGGCAGAGGAGCCTAATGTGGGGCTCGATCCCAGAATGCCAGGATCACGCCCTGAGCCGAAGGCAGACGCTTAACGACTGCGCCACCCAGGCGCCCCACAAATAAATAAAATCTTTAAAAAAAAAAAAAAAGGAGTAGCTGCCAGGCAATATGCCTTGCCCACATCCAGACAGAGCAAAGTCAGTTCCCATTTGATGGGAGGACAAGAACAGAGAGGAAAACATGCCAAGCACCTCTTTTAACCAACTTTCATATTCCTTACATTACAAACACCAAAGGACAACCAGGAACCACTGCACCAATAAGAAAACTCAAACACACAAAATAGGCAGATTTAGAAAAATAAACAGGCTGACCCTAGAGCAAACAGAACTCCAGGAGAAGAAGAAAACTGATGTTACTTAATTCCAACCAGTACCCTGACGTAGAAATGAAAAAGTAACGCAACCAGAAAGGAAGACAAATGCCAAGATAAATCAGCTGAAAGATGAAAAGGATCATCGCAATTTTCATTATGATTGCGGGGTAAGTGCGGAGTTCATCTCACCTGGTCTGTTGCAACCTACACGAGTCTCCAGGGAAACCCGGAAAAACAGGGGCAGACAGGTAGCCAAGCCAGAATGAAATGCGCCAACCAGCAATTAACGTCCATCTCTGCTTGGATCCCAGGCTGACCAGGGCAACCCGCACCAACTCATCAGACTGTTTATAGAAAATGTTCAGAGTGATGGTTTGCACTTGCCTTCTGTAGATTTTTCTCTTTTGAACCTGGCTGTGTAGCCTGGCTTTGGCTACATGACCAGAAAAGGTAGAAAAGATGCACTTTCAGGTAAGACTGTCGCTCCCAAATATCATGACAGTTCACAAAAGCACATCCTGTGTGATGGAGAAAGGACCCCGGGAGCTGCCCCTGGGGTGGCCCAGAGCTCTCTGATATTTGCTTGTGCTTTTCTCTCCTGCTGCACTGAACTCTCCCTGCATTAAAGCCTTCCTCGGATACACTCCGCAGTCTCCAGAATCCTTCCAATTGTCCGGCCCTGTGTCACAGCTGCAATTACTTTTTAAATCTTCCATAGATGATCCAGAAGCTGAAGCTGAAGAAATCTCTCAGATAACAAAGCGGAAGGCAAAGGCATCTAAAAAACGGGAGGACAAGCAGAGAAGCCCAGAAGATCAACACAGGTCAAACATCCAGGGAAACGGAGTTCCATGAAAGAAGAGCACACACACAAAAAAAAACCTCAAGATGTGAAAATAATCAAAGAACCAGATTTCCAGCATTAAAGAAGGGACACATAGAATAGCTAAGACCCTTCACTAAACCCTGCAGAGTATCACAACACCCAAGAACAAAGAGCAGCCCCTAGAAGTTCCCAGAAGGGAAAAACTGGCTATATTGACCAAAAAAAAAAAAAAAATGAGCCGATAGTAGGCATCGGATGTCTCTCCAGGGACACCAGACAGGAAGACAACGGTGTGCCAGCCACCAAAGAAATAACAACAGAAGGGTTGAAAATATTTAACTTTGAGGAATGGGGAAGGCAGGAGCTGAGGGATGGATTTTTGCATTTCAGTCGGTATCCTTCCATGCTATATGCATTGTAATTTCCACAAAATTAGAGAGCTGATACTTTTGTCATCACCGTCAGAATCACGATCACCACCGTAAAACAGAGAGAAAGAGGAACGAGTGCTTTCAAGAGAACATGCACCACCAGCGCTGTTTCTCCACACGGAAACATTGTTTCTCTTTCTCCTAAACGCTGATTCCATTCCCCTCACCTGAGAGGCGCCATCTGCGTGACACTCAATGGCACCTGGTAGAGCTCTTGAAGTCCCCGTGCAGTGCCTTGCTCAAGGGGTTCCCAGCTCTTTGTTTTCTTTTGTTTCTATTTTGTTGTTGTTGTTATTGATTATATAGCAACAAAAAAATAAAAAGTATCATAGACTGTATATTTTTTCAAAAAGAAAGTCCATCTTGGAAGAAGCTATTTACCAACCACCAGTTACAACAGACCGAAGCCTCCATTAATCCACTTCCTCGGTGTTATTTCCTTTCAAGAAAAAAGAGCCGGCACTGAGCCCCACCCCCATCTCGTGGCACATGGTGGGCATGGAGAGAGGACATGGGGGACACCAATGTTGAATTTGATAAAATTGGCAGGTGAAAAGCAGATGCTGTGTTCCTTTGTCTTTGTCTGAGACTGAGTCAAAAATCAGTGTCTAAAAAGGTAGTGAGTGTCCCTTTGTGAATAGCTGAAAAGAACTCTGTGGGATATAACTGAAAAAAAAAGTATGTTTTTTTCTGAAATCAGGTGATTCTGACCAGCATATGCTCTTTTGGCTAAGTAGCTTATTAACATGTTAAGTAGGTGTCATTATCATAGTCCTTTCGAATTTTGCTGAGGGTTCCAAATCTCCTTTTTAAAATCACCACCCAAGTTCACTATCAAAGCCATTATCTATAATTTCTCATCATGGATGAGAAGCCAACACTTCACTTATTATTAGATAACCTCAGTATTTTTCAAATAAAAATTTACTTTTTCATGAATTTCAAATTTTCTATATTTTTTCTATAAAAGAATGTGCTTAAATTTTAAGGTGGTAGATAATTGAGTCATAGGCTCTGTAACTGCTGATACAAAAGAAGTCATTTGTTTACATTTGCCATGCCCTGAATATATGACTGAACACTCCCCCCTCCAAAATGCCAGTATCGTCAATTCCTGTAGCCTCGTTAAATAACTGTCCACTTCACTATAACTGTACCTGTTAAGGAAAATACGATGTTTTTGTCAACAGTTAGATGTAGAGGAAATAAAAGCAGGCCATGATTATAAATTGAAACTATAGGGGCGCCTGGGTGGCACAGCGGTTAAGCGTCTGCCTTCGGCTCAGGGCGTGATCCTGGCGTTATGGGATCGAGCCACATCAGGCTCCTCTGCTATGAGCCTGCTTCTTCCTCTCCCACTCCCTCTGCTTGTGTTCCCTCTCTCGCTGGCTGTCTCTATCTCTGTCAAATAAATAAAATCTTTAAAAAAAAAAACAAAAACAAAACAAAAAAAAAAAAATAAATTGAAACTATAATTCCAAAACATGGTATCAATGTCAGGTCAGTTAAAGTGCCTAAATGCAGAAACAGAATTCGGGTATGGTGGCGACGGTGGGCCTGGAAATCAGATTTTGCTAGAAATCACACCCGGCGTCTCAAAGAAAGGGCCCAGGTGGGCACATGGGCAGGCACTCCTATGGAGCGTCCAGAAAAGCTAACAGGAGCCATTACACATACTGCCCCAGTGAGAAAGGCAAAGTGGTTTCTCCAAGGACCGGGGGCGGGGGGGGTGGTTCCTTCCTTCACCAGGCAACGTTCAGCAGCAGGTACCTGTGGAGAACCAAGGAGGGTGGGGTGCTGGGGGCCAAGAGGAAGCCCTGCCCTAGCTTTCGCTGTGTCTATCAATATCTCTCCTTCTGTTGCTGTCACCCTGACACCAGCTCTGTGAGGATCCAGCACCTCACACATGGTCTGAATTCATCAACAAATACACCAACAATATCAAGGCGTCTAAGAAACCATCATGGGCTTTAAGACATTTTCTTTACTCTTCAATAAAACCATAAGATACAGGACATTTTGACCTTTTCAAGATTCAAATTCAAAATTTCCCAATAAAAGACTGAACTATGGAGCAAAAAAATATTCTCCCTCATGCATTTAAAGTATATATACTATATAATGTTCAAAATCTATTTCCTTTTGAACTAGCCTGTCAAATTGAACCAGGGACAGAGAAAGATTCCAGAGATTTCTTCCTGAGGGGCTGCTGGGCAGGGGGTAGGAGCTGATGGAACTGAGGGGTGGGAAGGGGTGAAGGAACCTTTCGGTTTGAATGAAAAGGACAGTAATCATATCAATGATTTAATTTGGTATGCTATTAGAAAATTCAGATTGGGAGTGCCTGGGTAGCATAGTCAGTTAAGCATCTGACTCTTGGTTTCAGGTCAGGTCTTGGGATCAGGTCGTGATCTCAGGGTGGTGGGATCGAGCCCTCCATCGGGCTCTGTGCTCAGCCCAGAGTCTGCTTGAGTTACTCTCTCCCTTTCCCTCTGCCCCTCCCCCCACCACTCTTTCTCTCTCTCTCTAAAATAAATAAATAATTTTTTTTTTTTTAAATTCAGACTGATGGGGCACCTGGCTGGCTCAGTCATAGAGCATGCAACTCTTGATCTTAGGATTGTAAGTTCAAGCCCCACATTGGGTGTAGATAATACTTTTTAAAAAATAATTGAATCTTTAAAATAAAAAAAGGAAGAAAATTCAGATTGAAATAGATTGTCCAAGATGAAAATATAACCACCAGAAGAAGGGAGAAGCAGAGGAGAGGAGGGTTGGAGAATGGAATAAAAATCAACTTGAGAACAGATATGTATACAGCCACGTACACAGCATTATTCACAGTACCCAAGAGGTGGAAACAACCGAAGTGTCCACTGAAGGGTAAATGGATAAGCAGAATGCGGTACATATATACAACAGAATATTATTCAGCCTTAAAAAGAAAGGAAATTCTGTCACAGGCAATGACATAGATGAACCTTGTGGACATTATGCTGAGTAGAATAAGTCAGTCAGAAAAAAGACAAATATTGGGGCGCCTGGGTGGCACAGCGGTTAAGCGTCTGCCTTCGGCTCAGGGCGTGATCCCGGCGTTATGGGATCGAGCCCCACATCAGGCTCCTCTGCTGTGAGCCTGCTTCTTCCTCTCCCACTCCCCCTGCTTGTGTTCCCTCTCTCGCTGGCTGTCTCTCTGTCAAATAAATAAATAAAATCTTTAAAAAAAAAAAAAAAAAAAGACAAATATTACATGATTCCACTTACATGAAGCAAAATGTTTCATGTTGAATGCAGCCAAGGTAAAGGGTGAGGAGTGGCAGCTATGATAGCCAGAGGCTTAGCTAATGTCCAAACTGGAAGGAAATTCAGGATCTCTGGTCCACAATAGGTAGGGAAAGCCGGAATGGAAATCAAAGCATAAAGCTACCACCCTCAAGGAATGAACATTCAATAAATTTCTGGCACGCACATGATGTAGGAACACTCAAGCAAATAAATTAACAGAAAATTTGGTCCCAGATGGTGATATCTGGCAGCTAACAAAAGTTTTGCAAAAAAAAAAAAAAAAAAAAAGTTTTGCAAAGCCTCTCCAAAGGAATGAGTGCTTATCTGACTACACGAGGATTCTACAGCAGAAGGGTACTAAAGATGAGCTCAACCCCTCTCCCCCCTAAAAAACACTATCACAAAATATACAAGGAAATCAGATCACCCACCCATGAGCAGACAACACATAGGAGTAGTCCACAGAACTTCTAGTAAGGGAAACACCAAATGCCAAGGTATATAAAACCATGTTTGTTTAAACTTACTAAAGACATAAAAGAGAGAATCGAGACCTTAAGAAAAGGACAAAGTACTATGACAGAAGAAGAAAAGGCAGATTTAGAAAAGACCAAAATAGAACCTTTGGAAATAAAAAATATAGTCATTGAAATAAAAAACTCAAAGGACAGGTTCAATAGCTGATAAGAAACAGCTAAAAACGGGGGTGCCTGGGTGGTGCAGTCATTAATCGTCTGCCTTCGGCTCAGGGCATGATCCCAGCGTTCTGGGATCGAGCCCCACATCGGGCTCCTCCACTGAGAGCCTGCTTCTTCCTCTCCCACTCCCCCTGCTTGTGTTCTCTCTCTCGCTGGCTGTCTCTCTGTCAAATAAATAAATAAAATCTTAAAAAAAAAAAAAAAGAAAGAAAGAAACAGCTAAAAACGGAGCCTGTGAACTGGAAGAAACATAAGGAAGTTTTCAGACTGTGGCACATAAAGACAGAGTTAGACAATCTGAACAAGAGGAACAGGGACAAGCAGGATAGAAGGAAGTCCAAGATACAGAAAGAAGGAAGTTGAAGATACATACGGAAAGACACGTTCAATCTTCTGACACAAATAGCTTAACTCCAGAACAGGATTCATGCCATAAATCTACATTTGTTGGAAATGCAGACCAGCAAGTGAAAAAGATAACCTTTAAAGCAACCCAGGAAAAGACAGATTTCTTATAAGCAGACTCATAGCAAAAGTTCTACAAAACCAGAGGCAAGAAGGCATCCTCAAAATACTGAGGAAAAATAACCATCAACTTAGAATTCTACACCCAGATCAACAATCTTCCAAAAGATAGGGTGAAACAGAGAATTTTTTCAGACAAACAGTAATTTGCAAACCTTCACTGAAAGAATTACTAACGACGCATTTGACTAAAGAAGAAATTTAAACCCCAAGGAAGTAACAGGATATAAGAAGCAATGATAAGCAAAGAAACTGATAAATATGTGACTCAATCAAGAAAAGGTGTTGAGTACAAAAATCATAAGGACAATGAAAGTCTCTAAGGTTGTTGTAAATTTTTTTTTAAAGGTAGGCATGATGATACTAATATCAATTAAAGTGAAATCCAATACCAATAGCTCAGAATAGAACAAAGATGTATACCATGTTATGACAAAAGACATCACCAATAAATAAGGTGTAGTCATAAACACACACAAAACATCAAGGTAAAAAACATAAAGCAAAGTCATAGAAATACAGGAATGTAAAACACAAAACAGAGGGGATGACTTTAACATAACTGTCAAATAATGTAACATATCACACAGACAAAAAAAAAAGGATTTAACTTTGAAAAAATTAACAATGTACTGATGATTTTTTAAAAGATTTTATTTATTTATTTGAGACATACAGAGCGAGAAAGAGCATGAGTGGGGAGGAGAGGGAGAAGTACACTCCTTGCTCAGCAGGACCCTGGCTGGGATCATGACGTGAACCAAAGGCGGACACTTAACCGACTGAGCCACCCAGGTGCCCTGAGTACTGATGATTTTAAAAACCGCTATATTACAAAAAAAACCTTGCAAGCCACATAGACTATCCTTAGGTAAAACAAGATAATCAGTAACAATGACATCCAACCTCCGCCTCTCAAAAAAGACTATCTGCTAATTAAGAAAAATTATTTTATAGAAGCCCAGGATCAAAGAAAAATCAAAATTAAAATTATAAACATCTAAAAATGAATGTAAGTGGGAGAACTCTGTATTGAAATCGATGTGCTACAAATATACCTATGGCTCAATCAATAAAATTTTAACTGTAATTGCTTTTATTATTTAAAAAATGAATGTCAAATATGCAACTGACATATCAGTTACGTATCACAAATCTACAAAACTAAGAAAATAAAACAAAATAGAAGAATGTATAAGAATAAAAAGTGGAAATTAATGAATTAGAAATGATCATAATAGACAGCCAGTGACAATTTTCAAGTAGAAAAAAATACATAAAACCAAAAGCCAAAATTTGCTGAAGAAGACAACTTGAATAGACTAATATGTAAGACAATTAACGGTTAAGAAACTATCACTTTAAAAAAAAGAATCTATAACTTAAAGTAGGCAGTTTATAGACTTTACAGATGAGCTAACTTATAAAGAACAGATCCTTCCTGAGCTAATCCACAGAAAAATATGGAAAGCAATTTATATTACAAAGCCAGCACAACTTAACTATAGTGTACATGCATGAACAAACTCCAGCCCGACTTTATATGATTATAGAAGCAAACATCTTAATATATTAGCACGTGGATTCCAACACTATATTAAGAGAATAAGTGATAAAGTTTATTCCAGAAATCCAAGGATAATTCAATGTTAGGAAACCTATCAACATACTTCAGTATATCAATTACTGAAGGAGAAAAACCAAGGGATTGTATAAATATATGACTGAAAACATCTGAAAAATTCAGCAGTCATCCTTTAAAAGAATTCTAAACAGAAGTTAATTCCCTAAGTATGACTTTTAAATTCCTAACTTGAACACTAGACTGGAGAGTAGGCAGGAAGAAATATTTATACGGAACATTTTGGGGACAATTGACAAAATTTGAATATGGACCATAGGTAACAGTGTTGTGCAAGGTTAATTTCCTGACTTTTATTATTGCCCATGTTTATGATATGTCCTTACAAGGAAATATACACTGAAGTATTCAGGGGCAAAGGGGCATGAGGTCTGCAATGTACTTGTAAGTGATTCAGAAATAATATGTAGATGGATGCATTCCTGATGGATCAGTTGGTCAATCAGAAGTTTGGGGGTCTGGAAACGATAAAGCTAATGAGGCAAAAAAATGTTAAGAATTGGTGAATTATTAATATACCCTAGGTTACGGGTATGGGATTCTTTGGACTTTTCTTATAACTTCTCCACATGCTTGGTATTGTAGCAAAATTTAAGCAATCAAAATTACCCATCTGCTAAAAAATAAAAGCAAACATCAGCTTAAAGTAATGAAATTAAAGCCATTCCCATTAAAATCAAAAACAAGACATGAATGTTTCCTTTCACACTCTCCTTTGACATTACTAAGGTTTCAATCGATGCAATAAGTGAAAGAAATAAACAGTAGGAAACAAATATTAAAACGTGAAGGATACTGAACACGAAGAAACAAAAGTATTTATAGGTGATATGAATATAGATATGGAAAGCCCAAAGTACTTAAAAATAGAGTAAGAAATTTTCTAAATAAAAGAAACACTTTCTCTGTAGAGGAACAGCAAGAACTGTTAAAATGTTTATCAGGAGAAGCAAAATATGAAGACAGCATTACACTGTATCATGAACAAGCAGCAATATATGAATTCCACCTTGTCTGTCCACCTGCTTTCCCTTTATTGGAAGTCTCCTGGTATATCTTTTCTTTTATTTTTAGCCTTTCCAGCTTTTTTTACTTTTAGGTCTATCTCTGGATCTCGCTTTGTTAGTCAACCTGAAAAAGTTTTTTAACTAGGTTAATTAAGCCCATTTGCATATATTAATCCAGCCTATATATTTGGCATCAGCTTTGGCAGATTTTTTAACCTTACATTTAAAACACCTACACGCAGACATGAAGTCTCTTGGTATGTGGGCTGCAGTCTCCACTTGCTTGTTCTCTCTCTCTGCATTTCTTTAGGTATGCAAGAAGGATCTGGGTTCTAATTACTACTTTTCTATCAGTAGCTTGTATCACTCCTTCGGTAACCTCCTCTTTTGCATATTATCATCTCACAACTATGAGCCATAATGCAAGTAGCTAGCAAATGCTTCTCCCTCCCTCCCTTGCTCTTCTCAAACCATCAATTTGAGTCCCTAGTATTCATTTGGTGTTAATTTTTATAGTCTTAAATAAATTTAAATAAACTGAACCTTCTCCTCCTTGCTTTGTCAGCTTCAAGAGGCGGTTTTTATGTCTAGCTAATTTAACCAACATGACAAGGAGCTTATTCTGCTTTCCCCCTTATTCTCCCCTCATCTCCTGCCATTTATTTTTTTTTTGCTGTATTATTCTTTATAATCAGAGCACGTAACACTTACATATTAATTTGCCCCCCCACCGTCATATTTTAGTTTTATACTTAAAAACAGTCGGTGCTCACCCCTAGAATTTATGAAAATCGTCACCAATCATTTTATAGTTTTCTGAAGCTCATTCTCTAGTAAACTCCTCATACGTACAATATTCCCGGAGTTCTTGCAAATTCAAAACTACGATCTATGGACTTTGTATTTAAAAGACAATTATCTGAATGTAGAATGTCTGACTCATATAGTGAGCATATGAAAAGCGTTGAGGTTCCAGTTCCAGGTACAGTAAGCAAGCATACATTACCCTGTGTCTCCACCGATTGCGGCTATAAGATCTAATAGAAGGCATAGAATAAACCACTTGAAAACTCTGAAAAGCTAAATAGATTGAGGATGAACAATACAATTCAAAGTACCAACAAATTGGCAGCAGCTTATCATTTTTCCCTCCACGGTGTCCCTTAGCCAAAACTCAACACAGCCTGAAACCCAAAATTGAGCATTCATGCAGACGGAAAGAGCCCAGAGGCCCTCTAGTTCTGGCTCAAGGATTTGGAAATAGGCTTCCCAGTGCCAAAAGGCAGCAAGACAACCCCATTGTTTTCTCATTTGGATTTCCTTCTCTTCTTTCTCTCACATCCCAGCCCCCCAGCAATACCAGAGCAGCGACAGGAGCAGGGAAGGCATAGAAGAATCTTCCTCTCTGATGGCAGGAGCTTGGTCCCAAGAAGGGAGGCCAAAGCCTTGTTGCTGATTCTCTATCTGTCCCCCCCCTGCATGGCCCCTACCCAAATGTAGACACAGGAAGGATGCAGCAAAGCAAGGTAAGGCTCTAGCCCTCTTGGAGGACTAGATAAGGGAAGCCCCATGGAAACAGACAACATCCAGGTCACAGAGAGGGAGGAGCCAGGGACAGAGATCCCTAACACGCATTCCTGAACTCATGGCTCATCCCCACGGTGTGCAGGTGTATGTACTACCTACCCTAAACAGAAAACACGAACTTTGGGAACAGATCTACAGGCTAGATCACCGTCCAAGAGCCAGATTGGCCACTTGGGTGGCCCGCATGCAGGACAGGTGTGAACAGGACTGCAGAGACTTTGAAAACTAAACTCACATCAGAACCACCACGCACAGTAGGCTGGTCAGAAGTTGTGATCTACACTCAAGAGGACGGCTAGCCTACTAAGACAAACACATCAACATTCTCCTCGGGATTCAAACAATACCCAGAGACTCACAACACAGTATGCAGTATGTCTAGGACACAATCCCAAATTACTCAGCGTGCCAAGATTCAGGAAAATGTCAACTTCCGTGGGAAAACGATGATAGATTTTGGACTTCTCAAACAAAAAGACTTTAAAGCAACAATAATAAAAATTCTCCAGGAAGGAAGGGTCACTGCTTTGGAAATGAATAAAAAATTATAACCAAAAAGTAAGGGGAAAAAATAGGAGATATGAAGAAGAACCAAATGGGATTTTTTTATTTTTTTTATTTTATTTTTTTTAAAGATTTGTATTTATTTATTTGACAGAGAGAGACAGCCAGCGAGAGAGGGAACACAAGCAGAGGGAGAGGGAGAGGAAGAAGCAGGCTCCTAGCAGAGGAGCCTGATGTGGGGCTCGATCCCAGAACGCCGGGATCACGCCCTGAGCCGAAGGCAGACGCTTAACGACTGCACCACCCAGGCGCCCCCAAATGGGATTTTTTTAAAGTGAGAAGATAATAAATATAATACAAACTCATTGGACAAGTTTAATGGCAGAATGGAGATGACAGGAGAAAATATCTATCACCTTCTCTGGAAACAACAATTTAAATCACCATGGATTTCCATCAGAAAACATGGAGGATGGCTGGAATTGGACTATTTTTCAAGGCTGAAAGAACTACCAACCCAGAATTCTATATCTAGTGAAATGCCCTTCAGGAACAGATGTGAAATAAAGACGTCCTAAGGTAAAGAACAACTAGACACAGACTTTTTAAAGTACATATGGAAGAATGGCCAAGGTGCTGTTGAAAAAGCAAAGTGCGTGGAAGGGCGTAACTTCACAGATAGTGAAACTCACCGTGAAGTTACTATCATCAAAATAATGTGGTATTGGCTCTGTGATAGACAAGAGAGTAAAACTGAAGAGGGCCCCAAAACTGAACCACACAGGAAATTTGTCTGAAAGCAAATCAAGTTAGGCCCTTTTTCCATACCAAATGCAAAATCAATTCTGGATAAAATAAAATTTGAATGGAAAAAATAAAATGAAAACATTAGAAGGAAGTTTAAAAGAATATCTGTATGACCTCTTTAATGATGACCCTCTTTTTTAAATTTTTTTAATAATATTTTTTTATTATATTATGTTAGTCACCATACAGTACATCCCTAGTTTTTGATGTAAAGTTCCATGATTCATTACTTGCGTATAACACCCAGTGCACCATGCAATACATGCCCTCCTTAATACCCATCACCAGCCCATCCCATTCCCCCACCCCTCTCCCCTCTGAAGCCCTCAGTTTGTTTCCCAGAGTCCATAGTCTTTCATGGTTCATTCCCCCTTCTGTTTACTCCTCCCTCCTTTCTTCTTCCCTTTCTTCTCCTACCGATCTTCCTACTTCTTATGTTCCATAAATGAGTGAAACCATATGATAATTGTCTTTCTCTGCTTGACTTATTTCGCTTAGCATTATCTCCTCCAGTCCCAACCATGTTGCAGCAAATGTTGAGAAATCGTTCTTCTTGATGGCTGAGTAATATTCCATTGTAGGACTGTGAAAGAGGGAACACAAGCAGGGGGAGTGGGAGAGGGAGAAGCAGGCTTCCCACTAAGCACGGAGCCCGATGCTGGGCTCAATCCCAGAATGTTGGGATCATGACCTGAGCTGAAGGCAGACGCTTAATGACTGAGCCACCCGGGCGCCCCATAATGATGACCCTCTTAAACTCAGAGAAAAGGACCCAGAACCTGTAAGAGAGAAAAAGAACAGATTTGACTACATAAAAAGTCCTTAAATCTTCTATATGGCAAAAGATGCCAAAATTTAAGCCAAATGAGAAGTGAGGATACTGCAAGAAAATACTTGCAACATATAATAAAGTAACCATGGAAATGCAGATCAAAGGAAAACAAGGAACTATCTTTTTTTTCTCCCATCCAATGAATAAAAATGTGAAGGACTGGGGCGCCTGGGTGGCACAGCGGTTAAGCGTCTGCCTTCGGCTCAGGGCGTGATCCCGGCGTTGTGGGATCGAGCCCCACGTGAGCCTGCCTCTTCCTCTCCCACTCCCCATTTGTGTTCCCTCTCTCGCTGGCTGTCTCTATCCCTGTCGCATAAATAAACAAAATCTTTAAAAAAAAAAAAAATGTGAAGGACTGCTAACATCTTGTGCTGGTAAGAAGGTGGCAGAAGGGCACGCTGATGAAATGCTTCTGTGGGTAGGAATGACTACAGTCTTCGGAGGAAATCAATCTAGCAATACCCAACAAAATTCTAAATTTGAATACCCTTTGACCAGCAATTTCAACTTGAGGAATTTATGTTAAAAAAAAAAAAAAAAACAAGTACTGGCACTTAAGTTTAGATAAGCAACAATGTTTGTAGAGACAAAGAACTGATACAACCAGAATATTACCTACAGGAGAATAACTGAATAAATTATAGTAATTCATACTACGGACTCTAATGCAGGCATAACAAATAATGGATAATAATAATAATAATAATAATGGGTATGGCTGGGAATATTTATTATATACTAAACTTAAAAAGTCAGAGTATGGTATGTGTTATAATCTTTTTGCAAATTAAAAAAAAAGAAACATATTTCACACATACACATAAATTCTGATGCTTTTGTGATCGTGCAGGAAAGCATGGAAAGATGACATTACCCAACACTGGTAACACAGGCTACCTGTGGGTCCAGAATTGGGATAGAAGGAGGCATTGTTATCATGTTTTCTTTGTTACACTTCTATGTTTCAGTTATTGCAACAAGTATATATTGCTATTGAAGTATGAAAAAATCCAACAGTGTTGCTTTTACAGAAAAGAAAAATACACATGCACACATACATAGGCCGTCACAGTCAGCTCCCAATAACTACGTCTTTATCCATGCACGTCACTGGTCATGTGGATAATTCACAATGTGAATTTGTCTCTGATGTCCTGGGCCTCACAAAATTTTCAAAGAAACATAACGAAGCGGCTCTGCTAAAGGACAACTATACAAGACCTAGCTCCGTGAGGCTCTTAAACTGTTCACACAGATCATCATCTCTCAAAACGGGCCAGGCATTCATCCGCAAGGGAGACATCCACCTCCAGACTCCTAGCTGGGTAGCAAGGACCTGGGGCAGCAACACCATTTGAAGGTGGTCCACAGATGGCTGAAATAGCAAATGCTCCCTCTGCCAGACCTGCTGCTCCCACCCCTGCTCCCACCCCCTCACCCCTCGGCCCCCCCCATCTCCAACTTAGCCAAGGTGCTCCTTGAACCTTACATATCCTTCCCGAATGCAATGCCTCTCCACATTTTTCTTGAATGTTCACCTCTGCAGGCGTGTTTTGTGTTTCTCCTAAGAAACTGGGGTATGACCTCCTTGAGGAGCTTTGCCTTTGACTCTTTACCACGGTGCTTTATTCTATCCTCTCTGCCTCTGCCTAAGGGGGCAGTTTAAGTCTAAGGGCTAGAAGTATGGCCTCTAAGGTCAGAGCGACCGAGTTCAAACCTGACAGTGGCCACTTAGCTGGGTAACCTTGAGCAGGTGTGACAGTTAATTTTATGTGTCCACTTCACTGCGCTAAAGGATGCCCAGACGGCTGGTAAAACATAGTTTCTGGGTGTGGCTGGGAGGGTGTCTCTGGAGGAAATTAGCATTTGAATCAGTAAACTGAGTAAAGAAGATTGCCCTCACCCAGGAGGGCAGGCATCATCCAATCCTTTGGTGGCCTGAACAGAACAAAAAGGCAGAGGAAAGGTGAATTCAAACCCTCAGACTGAGCTGAGACATCCATTCTCTCCTGCCTTTAGATACCAGCACTCCTGGCTCTCAGACTTTCAGACTCCCACCAGGAATTACACCGTTGGCCCCCTGGTTCTTGGCCCTTTGCATTCAGACTGAATTACACCACCAGCTTCCCTGGTTTCTCCAGCTTGGAGATGACAAGATCATGGGATTTCTTGGCTTCGATGTCAGCCAGTTCCTCAAGAGGATGAATGAGCAAGCTATCAGTTCTTTCTCTGGAGAACCCTGGCTAATACAGCAAGTTACTTACTCACCCTCCATCTCAGTGTCCCCAGAAGAAGCTGCCAAGACTTCTTAGGGCTTAGGCCCAGCCCTGAGGCTGCCTCCACTTTCAGGATTCTACTGGCCAAGGCAAGTCAGAAGCCTAGTCCAGGGGCACCTGGGTGGCTCTGCTGTTAAGCGTCTGCCTTCAGCTCAGGTCATGATCCCAGGGTCCTGGGATTGAGCCCCGCATCGGGCTCCCTTCTGGGGGGGTGGGGAGCCTGCTCCTCCCTCTCACACTCCCCTTGCTTGTGTTCCCTCTCTCTCTGTCTCTCTCTGTCAAATAAGTAAGTAAGTAAGTAAATAAATAAATAAATAAATAAATAAATAAATCTTAAAAAAAAAAAAGAAGCAGCCTAGTCCAAATTCAAGCGGAGGGATCTGCACAAGAGTGTGAGTACCAAGGACCACAGATGAAACACGCTATCACACCATATAAAACACTCAGCTCAATGTCTGGCACATAGTATGTGCTCAAAATATGTGAGCTCTTTTGTATGTATTATTTTCTCTTAAAGAGAGGCAGTTATTTTTACAGTGATTCATCACCATGTACAAACCACAGAGAAGGCCTAGAAATCTAGAGCTTGCTACAGAGCCCTCACATTTCATTACAGAAGATGCCGAGGAGCCCGTGTGTGGCCCTAACCCCACAGGGCAGATTTCAGAATAAAGCCAGACACCCTAGGCACCATTCTTAAGTGAAAAATATCCTTGCAGGGCAGTCTCCAGGTCTCGGAGGATGGAGAGAGAGAGAGAGAGAGAGAGAGGCCAACGTTACCACTCACAGCCGAGCTAACATGCAAACCTGTCCCAACATAACCAACCACTATTTCTGCAAAGGGCAGAGACAAGGTGTGAAAAATGGTGTATATACTGTATTAAACGAATCTTAAAGGTGCTTGTGGCAGATTAATTTTGAAGAAAGAAAACAAGGCAATGAGAAAGTGGATGTGAGGGGCCAGAGTAGGAGATAGAGGATAGACGTTAGCTTAAAATCTCAAAAATGTAAGCAGAGTTTGTTGTGTTCAGTGTCATCCCCAGAGCCTAGAGGAATGCCTGCACATAGCAGATATTTGCAGAATTACTCTGAATCCGGGGAAGTTAAAACTAATAGGTTATACTTGTTGAAAGGAATAACACTGGAAATTCAAAGTGAATTACTGTTTTACAATTTACCCCTTCAAACGAAAATGGAGTGAATGTACATTTTCCACATAGTTTTTCTATTGTGTCCAGGTAATGTTTTCCCTTTTAGGTTCGTTGTTAAAAGGCAGCTGTTTTTCAATGCCCTTTGGGAGTACCAAAAATCATAGCTAAGGCTAAATGGGAGAAAGGGAGGCTCAGGAAGGAGCCAGAATGTGAAGCTAATTTACCAGTCTGCCACCTGTAGGCTGGCTCCAGCAGACATAAACATCAGTGCCCACAAAACAGACGATATGAAAATAATGCATATTAAATAATGCTAAAAACTGAGCAACGGATGTGTGAAAACTATATATAGTGGCCCATTTGAATCATGGCTCCCCCCCGTTCCTGCCTTCGACGTCCTCTCTCTGATCTAAACACCCTGAGCTGTGGCCACACATACTGTTGTTTCTCATCAGCTCTCCAAGACTCCTCCGTGGTCTGAAATAAGCTTTGAAAATTAATACCCCCATTAGAATGAAGGACCGCACCTGTATCGATCAGGGTGTCACAGAGTCAGTTTTACTCAGATCTCATATCAAAAGCCATGCAATGGGCTTGGAGAACAGAAGCCATTACAAAAGAACAACAACATGAAAAAGCAAAGCAGAATTGCTAAATCTCAACATTCAAGAACAAACAGCAAACATTCATTGCAAAGGCTTAGTTTGGATTTCTGGAGAAGGAATTAAAACATACTGAGTTTACAGTTTAAGGCTCTATGTACTTTAGCACCATAAACCAAATGTGGTTACAGATGTCAAGACTTCTCAGAACAAGAGCTTCTCTTCATAAATGTCTGCTGTCCATGTATTTTTTCCGTTTCCATATGTCCACTCTTTATCGATATAAGGAAAACTCAACTTTCATCACAAGCCTATAAAAATCCCCCTAAAAATTAACTCTTGTGGACAGTCGCTTCCTTATAATAGGTATCTCCTGATGGCTTTTTCCTATGGAGGCTTTTCAGTCCCTGGCTTCTCTAGTTTGGGGGTCAACAGCGTGAAAATCGGTCACCGTCGAGGTGTGGAGCTCAGAAAATACGCCCCCGGACGCCGGTTTCGGGTCGCCCGCCCAGTCCCGCCGCCCACACAGCGTTCCGGACGCACGCGGGAAACGCCAAGTCCCCGACGCCAAGTCTGTAAGTGGTCGCAGCGGGGCCGGCCGGACTCCGCGCCGGGACTGACCCGCAGCAGGGGCGGACGCGCCCCGTGCCCCCAGCCCCTAGTTCCCGCCGGCGCGCAGGCAAGACGCGCGCCGAGTCGCAGCGCCGCACGGGGATCGCACCCCACCTCCCCGCCTCGGTCTGGCCTCCTGGCTGCTGGGTGTGCACTGAGTCGGGCCAGGGCGAGTCGAGGGTCCCCAGCGCGCAGAGTCCCCGAGCCCAGGGCAGACCCCGCGGCTGGACGCGCGCCCGCTGCCCCCCCTCACCCGGCGGTCCCCCGGGCCGCTGCAGGCTGGGCGGAGGGCGGGCGCCTAGCTTCGGTTTCTTCCAAGGAAAGTAACTCGGGATCAGCGCTATAGGAAAGGGAAAGCGATGCTCCGAGAGCGGTGAGTAAGGTCCCCGGAGTTATTCAGCCCAGAGTTTTCTGAACTGCACCCCGCGCTGCAGCAGCTTGGCCCCGGGCGTTCGCGCCCCGAACTTGGAGCCCGCGGTACCGACCCGGGCGGGCTGCAGCCCTGGGGCCCGGAGCACCTTCCCGCCCCGGCCGCAGACACTCACCGAGAAGCCGGCCCAGAAGGGGCAGGAGTGGCGGACGCGGGCCGAGGTGGTGAGCGCCAGCGCGGCGAAGCTGACGGCCACGATGAGGCATCCGAGCGCCATCTGCGTGGCCCCGAGCGCCAGCACGATGCGGGAGCGGCCCGGGCACTCGCGCAGGCGGGACAGGCTGCGGGGCAGCGC